>NW_027326281.1:0-29743 GCF_048594095.1 Paramormyrops kingsleyae | reverse complement strand
CTCTCCCACCTGGAGAAGAGAGATACGTATGTGAGAATGCTGTTCGTAGATTACAGCTCAGCATTCAATACCATCGTTCCCTCAAGGCTGGACAGGAAACTGCTAGATCTAGGATTGAGCAGCTCTCTTTGCAGCTGGATCCTCGATTTCCTGTCCAACAGACGCCAGATGGTTAGATTGGGAAACATCACGTCATCCACCGTCACAATGAACATTGGTGCTCCACAGGGGTGTGTACTGAGCCCTCTCCTGTACTCACTCTACACCTACGACTGCACGGCCACTAACAGCTCCAACATCATCGTGAAATATGCAGACGACACAACAGTGGTGGGTCTCATCACCAATGGGGATGAGACGGCATACAGGGAGGAGGTCAGCGCCCTGACACATTGGTGCCAGGAGAACCATCTCACCCTAAATGTGGCTAAGACCAAAGAGATGATAGTGGACTTCCGGAGATGTGGAGAAGCACATACCCCCATCACCATTAACGGCGCTGCTGTGGAGAGAGTGAGTAGTTTCCGTTTCCTGGGTGTACATTTAGCGGAGGATCTCACATGGTCAGTTCACATTGACAAAGCAGTGAAGAAGGCGCAGCAGCGCCTCTTCTTTCTCAGGAGACTGAAGAGATTCGGCATGAGCCCCCGCATCCTCAGGACCTTCTACCACTGCGCCATTGAGAGCATCCTCACAGGATGCATCACCACCTGGTACGGCAACAGCACCACCTACAACCGCCTAGCTCTGCAGAGAGTAGTGCGGTGTTCGGAAAAGATAACTGGAGGTGTGCTCCCCTCCCTCCAGGACATCTACAAGAAGCGGTGTCTGAGGAAAGCGAGGAGGATCATTAAAGACTCCAGTCACCCTGGTCATTATCTGTTTACCCTGCTTCCGTCAGGCAGGAGGTATCGCAGCATTCGGTCCCGTACCAGCAGGCTAAGGGACAGCTTTTTTCATCAGGCAATCAGAATGATGAACACTAACCACTGACACTTCGCAGAAGGAATGGAAGAGAAAAAGGGAGGAGAAAGGAAAAGAGAGGAAAGGAAAGGAAAGGGAAGGAAAGGAAGGGAAGAAAGAAGGAAAGGAAAAAAAAAAAAAAAAACCCCACTGCCACTTTATCGACTCCATGTCAATTATGCACTTCATATTGCACATAACTGCTCTTTGCACAACATTCATGCGTCTAATATTATATTATATATGTATATCTTGTACTTATCTTTTTTTTTTTTATCTTCTTTTTATATATATATATATAGATTTTGCACACCACTATTGCTTGTGAAGCTAGCACACAAGAATTTCACTCATATGTACTGTACCAGTAACATGATGTGACAATAAAGATTTGAAACTTGAAACTTGAAACTTGAGAACCTCTCAGAGCGCTATGTGTTTTATGATTTTGAATGCAGACAAGATGTGGGGGTTCACATTGCAAATTACATCTGCTGCATTGACTATGCAGGCAATTGCTGGTCCGCTAAAGGGGACGGGTGTGTTGCGGCATTTTTTAAGAAGTACCGCAACTGTAAATACAAGGGGTATACATTCATAGCGCACAACTCTAAAGGCTATGACAGTTACCTGCTTATGAAATATTTAGTTGAAAATGGCGTCACCCCACACATTATCACGCAGGGCAGCAAACTGCCATGTGTGACAGACGAGGACTTTAACCAAAGATACATTGACTCACTTTGCTTTCTGCCCATGAAGCTGAGTGCATTCCCTGCAGCTCTGGGTTTTGAGAGCGAAAAGAAAGGCTATTTCCCTCATTTTTGGAACACTGTAGAAAATCAAAATTACATCGGACCCTACCCGCCACCTGAGGCATATGGTGTGCAAACCATGATGGAAAAGGAAAAGAGAGAGTTTATGGTTTGGTACGACACTGTTGTTGGGGGTGTGTTTGATTTTAGGAAAGAAATGGCAGAGTACTGTAAAAATGATGTTGTCATCTTAAGAGAGGGCTGTCTCAGATTCAGGGGTGAGATCATCAACAGTTGTAATCTAGACCCTTTTCAATGTGTGACCATAGCCTCAGTGTGCATGAAACAGTTTTGCATGAGCTTTCTGCCTGAAAATACGGTCGCGCTAACCACTCCGGACAATTATATCAAGCGCCAAAAGGCATACTCCACGCCATCTATTCAATGGCTGGAATACATAGCCCATCGCGAACAAATAGAGATTCAGCACGCGCTGTGTAGAGGGGAGGTGAAAATGGGTCCCTACTACCTCGATGGCTATGCCGAAACCGGTGGGGTTCGTACGGTGTACGAATTTGCTGGTTGTTTTTTTCACGGGTGCCCAGAATGCTTTGATTCACACGAAGTGAATCCTGTAACAAAACTGCGTTTTGGGGACATGCATCAACAGTTTCAGGACAAAATCTTTGCCCTTAAAAACACATACAACCTCAATGTATATGTTATTTGGGAGCACCAGTGGAATAAATTGAAGGCTGAAAAGGCTGATGTGCAGGCATTCTTGAGAGAATTTGACTTTCCAGACCGCATCGATCCTCGGGATGCTCTGTTTGGTGGCAGAACTAACGCTCTACAACTGCACTATAAAGCGCAGAGTGATGAGCGCATAGATTACTACGACTTTACTAGCCTTTACCCCTCAGTCAACAAGTTTAAGGAGTACCCTGTAGGCCACCCTGTAATCATTTACAATGATTTTGACAGCATTGAAAACTATTTTGGGGTGATCAAAGCCAAAGTTTACCCACCGAGAGGACTTTACCTACCGGTTCTGCCTTACAGATGCGGTGGTAAACTCATGTTCACACTTTGCAGAACATGCTGTGAAGCCGAGAGGCAGGGGGTCTGTAATCATTCAGATGAACAGAGAGCTCTGATCGGTACGTGGTGCAGTGTCGAAATCAACAAGGCTGTTGAAAAGGGCTACAAAGTCGTAAAGGTTTTTGAGGTCTGGCATTTCCCCGACCGGACAGACACACTTTTTGCTGGCTATATTAATAATCATTTAAAGGGAAAACAGGAGGCTTCCGGCTATCCCTCTTGGGCAAAGACTGCTGAGGATAAAGAGAGATACATTCAGACTTACTTTGAGAAGGAGGGCATCCGTTTGAACCCTGAGAACATCGGGGTTAACAAAGTGAAACGCCAAATTTCCAAATTGTTTCTAAACAGTCTTTGGGGAAAGTTTGGTCAGAGAATAAATCAGGCGAGCACGACTCTCATCAAAGATCCCGATGAGTTTCTCACCTTCCTTTTTTCAAAGCTGGTCAATGTGTCTCACTTTTCCTTCCTGAATGACAATGTGGCCATGGTCCAATGGCGTCACATAAAGATGGCCACTAGCATGCCGCGGCACATCAATGTTTTTATTGCCGCTTTCACTACAGCTTATGCCAGGCTTGAGCTGTACAATCTCATGGACCGCTTGGGACGGCGCACGCTGTATCATGATACAGACTCTGTCATTTTTGTCAGCAAACCGGGTGACTGGACGCCCCCTCTGGGCGATTTTCTCGGTGAACTAACAAGCGAGCTGGACCCAGATGATCACATTGTGGAATTTGTCTCAGGGGGACCCAAAACTTATGGGTACAGAACGGCAAAGGGCAAAACGAGCATGAAAGTGAAGGGGATCACGTTGCATAACACCAATTCAAAAGTTGTCAATATTGCATCTCTGACAGGATTGGTTCAGGACTATGTGAGTAACCCACGTGACACCCCTAGAGAGATCAGGACATCCACGCAGCAGATTGTGCGGGATAAAAGGGGTTTCCATTTAAAAAATAAGACAGTCAGCAAGTGTTTCAAGGTCGTGTACACTAAGCGGCAACTTCAGTCTGACTACACGACCTTACCTTATGGCTACTAGTGAAGGGTTCGACAATAGACTTCAGCATCCGTTCTCTTGTATTATATCGGGACCGAGTAACTCTGGCAAGTCATATTTCATTAAAAGACTTTTGGAAAATGTGGATTGTACATTATCCAGAGTTCCTGAAAATGTTGTATGGTGCTATTCTTGCTGGCAGCCGCTGTATGATGAATTGCTGTGCAAAATAAAGAACATTAAATTTGTGGAAGGAATTCCGGAGTCTCTGTGTGACGATGAACTTTTGCCTCCAAATAAAATCAACCTAATCATCATTGACGATCTAATGGAAAAAGCCTGCAACAATAACGAAGTCGAAAAAGCTTTCACCAAGTATACGCATCACAGAAATCTGAGTGTTATTTATCTGGTGCAGAATCTCTTCTTCCAAGGTAAGAAAAGTCGGACAATCAATCTGAACGCCAATTACATCGTATTATTTAAAAACCCCAGAGATAAATTACAGACGAGCGTACTTGCATGTCAGATGTACCCGCGGCATTCAAAGTTTTTTCTAGAAGCTTTCGAAGACGCCACAAAAGCCCCTTACGGGCACCTGCTCGTGGATTTAAAAGCTGTGACACCCGAGGACTACAGACTCAGATCTGGTTTACTTCGACCGGAGACGCCTGTTGCTTACGTTCTCAAGAAAAAATATTAACGATGTCGGCTCGTATAAAAAGAAACTGGAGTGCCCTGAAAGCTTTATTTGACAGTAACACCAGACAGAGAAAGAAAATTTTAAATACGGCCTCGCCGGGTTTGCTGAACACTCTTTGTGAAATAGCTTTGAACGTACTGTGCGGTAACATCCCGCTAACCAAATCACAGACTGCAAGACTTAAAAAGCAAAAAAGCGGTATTAAACTACTTGCGAGCAAACGGGCATCGTTAAAAAGAAAGAAGAAGGCTATTAACCAGACCGGTGGGGGGTTCATTCTCCCACTTTTAAGCATCGCCATACCGTTTCTCACCAGTCTTTTTCATCGGGGTTAAGAAAATGGATTACGCTAGGAAAATGTATCTGGTCCCGAAGTCACAACTTGAAAAACTGCATGATGCCACAGCTCCTAAAGATACAATAAGGCAGACTGCCGAAAGCGAGCTGGACATTGCAATACGCAACATTTTATCAAGAACTGATGTTGCTGATCACGAAAAGGTCCGCTTGTATACAGAGATATTTGAATCTGGCCAGGCAAGGTGATAATGAGCCGTTATCTTTGACACTTCCCACTGAAGCGACGGCACGCGACACTGAAGAAACAGCACGCGCCACTGTTGATGCTGGGGACACAGTCATAGATGATGTTATTAAAAATGCAGCACCGCGTAACAAGAAAAAGGTTGAATATATGATGGGTAAAATGCTTGAAAACTCTGCCGTCACCGCGTGGAACCCGCGTGGCGAGTTTGTTTTTAATGGAAAGACTATCGCGGGGTCGCTCGATTTGCTTAAAAACATTACCAACCCTCGTAATGTGGGCGATGAGAGAAGACCTGTGGGATGGGGCGAGTTTCTACAAGGACTGGCAAGGCTCAACATGCCTTGCTCCCTCATACCTAACCAAGATGTCTGCCGTCTCATAGAAGCGATCAAGAATCCCACCGATGTGTCGCGTGACAGTACCCCCAAACGTTTTTGTCATTCTCCACGGACCCGTAGCACCCCACGGAAATTCTTAAAACCAGACTGGCTTATGTTTTAAAAATGTTTTTGTGCTTACTTAATAAAAACACTGAAACGTGATATTTTGTCTTTGTGGTTTTTATTTAACATGCCGTCTTTTTCAAAGCCTTACAACAACATCTCACCGTTTGCATTCTGGTAAACACATTTTTCACACGATTGGTGTATTTAAATTTAGAAACAAAATGAGAAACCATGGCATCGTTTTTTTTTTAAATCATTGCTATAAAACGATAGAATTTTAGAAAAAGAATAGCCTCTACAGCGGTTAATTAAATAAAAAAGGCAATGTTGGCCGCACGTCACGCTGAGATCGTCTTGAAGCTGCTTTGCGTTGTAAACAAGCCGGTCACAGTTCCTCGTCATGAATGTCTTTATGATTCTCGGAAAGTTGGAGTGATCAGGTGGATTCCCGTACGAGTCGAAAAACTCTGCGGAGCTGTCATTGTTAATAAAGAGCGCCAGCCAGTGTTCTCCGGGGGCAGAACTAGGATGTGTATTGACGATGAAGATTGCGGGTAATTTATCAAGCTTTACTTTTTCCAGCTCATCACAAGCTAAAACACCATAAAAATGTCTCACGGTCCATCGGTTTCTACTAAGGATATTAGATAGCTCCAGGGTATTCATGACTAGTAGTAATCGTACAGCACGTTTCTCCTTTGGTTAATCTCGATTATATTGTCGAAGGTCGCGTAAACTATCAGTGTGACAGTCCTGGCCAGAGGTTGACGGAATCTCATCTCTAGGCGCATGTTTCCGCTTTTAACCATAGAGAGGTGTTGATTGCATCCTTCGTCCGGTGACAAGTTAAAGGCGTACAAAGTGTAGCCGCTTATGTATTCGTTTCTGTCAACAGCTACAGGATCGTTTTTCAAATGCCTCCCCGTGGCCAGAACCAAGCTGTAATACTCACGGGCAATATTACCCCTGTTAAAATCAGGCTGAAACGGTTTTGCAGGGAATTGCTGACCGTCGACATAAAGCGCTACAAATTCAGCATCGTAATGTTGAAAATTGAAAGGGTTTCGATCGTACGCCCCCATAAAGCCCATGTTGTCCACTAGCCCGATGACAACGGTTTTAGGCAACTGGCCTAGAAACAGATTTTCTTGCGCGCAGACCCGGCTGCCTGCAGCAACGCTGAATGTTTTCATGCAGACTCTCTCGATCGGGTATTTCGCATTGGCTGACAGCAAGGCGCTGGCGTGCCCCAGTTTGACAGCCGTCGAAACAGAAACTTTCTTAACAAACAGGGAAGCCGATACGATTTTGAGCGAGTACTGTTCAGCATCTCCGCTCATGAGGCAAAACTCATCTTTGTTTCGAACCATTTTAATTTTGACATCGACCCCATTTAGCATTAACCTCTCTTGAAAAAATATGTCAGAGTGTAGGGGGCCAATCAAATCGAAAACGCCGCTTCTTGCTGAAAATGCTGCTCTTTTCTCTAAGCCCTTGTTATCGCCATCAGGGTCTGTATCTTCCATTGCACCAGAACTGTCTTTATAAAACAGCCCGCAGGTAAACTGCCTGGATAGCGTTCCGGCGATGTAATTAAGCAGGCACTCTATCATGGCTCTGTAAGGGTACGTATTGCTAGACTGGCTTACTAGCCTGTCACCCAAGGATACGTCCACCTGTGAGAAAATTGAGGCGATAGGGTAATTTATGACCCCCACCTTCGCGGCTGGGTCAATGTTTGTCCCATTAGCTTTTGTGATTCGGCACCGCAGGTGCAGTAGCGTGTTGTTGAGGTCTAGGTAATCTTCCCCATTACCGGCGATGAAAAACTCCAGGGGGCCATTATCTGTCAAGGCTGAGAGTGGCGGCACTTCCACGTATATGTTCTTATCGATGCTTGCTTGTGTGTATGGCACTGCAAAAATATCCAATTCTGATTTTATGCACTCCTCTGACAGGCTGTGTATGAGGGCCATAGTTTTAGAAAATGTATCTTCTTCTCTGTACTTTTGTGGACGCCTTCTTCTTCTCTCGCTTCTTTTTGCCTACTGAGCTTCTCTTGGTCGGCACCTTGCGTTTTTTAGACGCTGTAATTCGAGCCCCGGGGGGTCTTTGACGCTTACCACGCGCCAACACCATGAGCCCAGAGCCCTCTTGCTGTCGTGTTGTTAATTGCCCCGTAATCGCACCGGAAATTACATCCTTTGCAATATTTTGCGCCGCCGATTTTAAATGCGGCTTCGCCATATTGAAAGTCCTTTTCAGAAATGGTACGGCCATTCTCAGGAGCCCTCGAAAAAGGCCCCCCAGACCCCCTCCGTACATGACGGGTGCTCCGTTGTATCCGGGGAGTCCGTTACCAGCTTGGTTTCTGTAGTATTCCACATATCTATGTGGATCTGAAAAACCGTCAGCGCTGTACATTATTGGGGGTAGTGCTTAACCGGCCTGAAATGCAGCTTCACGATCGTTTTTCCGTACCGGAAGGGTATCGCCTTGTTCTGGTCAGACTTTAACTCGATGACTATATTATCAATGTGATTCTTGCAGAGCGACACGTAATGGATCCTGTCGTACGATATTGTGACCATCGAGTTGTGAGTCCCCGTAATATGTACCCCCCGTAATAGAGGCACGAAACTGTCACCCACTCTTTGGTGCTCGACAATGTCTGAATACACGTAAATTGTGTAAAATCCGGCGCATATGTCTGCTGGATTCGGAGCCGCTGATCTATCACCGATCTTTTGAAATACATCAGGAACAAAACCCAGCATCCTTGCAAGGTTACCTTTCGTTTTTAAAGCCATGTGTGGTGGTCCAACCATATACACTTTGTTTTTTATCGCTCCATAGTCAAGTTTTAGTTTTGACATTCCTAGAGCATCGTTAACTTCACTGATTAGGTTTTTAGTATCTCTGTAATGCCCCGCTTTTAGCTTGTATTGCAGGATTGGTGGTATTGACGCCCCTCCGGCCACGTAAAATAATGTGTCTTCTTCCACCAGCGTATCCCACGTTCGCGGGTAGTGGATTTCCGCTAATCCTACTTCCCATTTACCGTTCAGATCGATCGGCTTGGCTAGTTTTGTCGTGTAGCTTGATATGGCATTGTGTGGGAAAACATCCATAGATGCGTTGCTTGGGAGCGTAACATAAAAACCGCTTTCCTCCTCCATGACTGCTTTTGATGTTAATGCACGCCACAGGCACGTGCCACCCCAGTTATATGTCGACTACTTGGCTAGCGGGGACCCAGCTGTTAAATTTGTCGGGCCACCCCAGCCATTTCACTAAAAACATTTTTTTGCCCCTCTGCGTTTTTTCCGCGACGATTTTCTCAACTTTGAAGTTTTTGTCTTTGTCTATTCTGATCTTTTGTAGCTCTTCTGCATAAAATGTGCCGTCTATGATCTCCTCATCATAATCTTTTATCCTGTACACCGGTGGTGATCTAGGCAGACGTTCGGTGACTGTGAAATACTCGTCCGTAAAAGTTTGCTCATATCCTTTGGTAAATTTCCCCCGTGCTTTCGACACCCTGACCACATCACCGATATTAAACTTATAACGACGCTTTTCAGCTACACCAGGCGTCACGCCATATATGTTGTTGAAAACCTGTCCAGCATTCTCCGTATTCACCTCAACCGGCTTCATTTTAATGGTGCTATGGCAGGTGTTATTGTAAGCACTCGCCAGATCTTGTACAATGTCCACATACCTTCTTGTATTATAAGCCGTAAAATAACGCCACATTCGTGTCTTTAAAGTGCGGTTAAATCTTTCTACTATGGATGCCTTAACATCATTACCGGTTGCAAAATGTATTATCCCGTGTTTCTCCGTAAGCTTATGAAACGATGTGTTAAAAAACTCTGTCCCTCGATCGGTTTGTAGCTTTTTGGGTATCCGGCCTTCAGAGAGAATGTTTTCAAACACTTTCTTTACCTCTGCACCTGTCTTGCTTTTAAGGCAGCGCACCCATGCGTATTTTGATAGAATATCTATACACGTCAACAGGTATTTAAAATCATCATTCTGGTCCGCGTAAGCCGACATATCCACCAAGTCAGCTTGCCATTGCGAATCGATATTAGTCACAAAGACTATTCCTTTTAAAGTTAAATCTGATCGGTTTATGTAATGTGTACGCATCTTCACCAGACAGCCATGTCGCAACTTGCTTCTTATCCACAGTATGTCCACTTTGGTCATTTATCTGTGACCTGTATAGTCTATCGACACCACCAAATGAACCAGGGTTTGATGGCGTATAATAGACACGTTTCAAGTGCTTGTTATCCATCTTGAACCTCTATCAATAATGACACAATGTTTTCATGACTCAACTCATTTTATTTAGAAAAGCATGTAAAAATTGCCATCCAATCACATTTTGACAGACGTTTACACACCAGCCAGAGTCTGCTCGAACTTGTGCATATCACAGAAATCGCTAATTGCCCCATCTACAGCACACTCATAATCTTTCCCTTCAACATCGCGTTTCAGCTCGCGTAATTTTTCCCGTACATTAATTTCGGTTTTAAGTTCAGAAATTACTGCCTCGACTGCACCTTGGACTTTGACAGGTGGGGGGTGAGGGTGAAACATGGCCACCGCTTTTGTTATAATATGTTTAAACCATGGTCTATACAGTTTTTTCATCAGCTTTTCAAAATTGTTACAGAAATAAAACGCTTCAGGTTCATAGAGGCACGTGTGCCTCCGCTGGCTCGGGTGATTCACAGAACAGCCGATACAGTTCGCCTTCAAGTCATCTTCGATGATCAGATCCAGAATACAGGCCAGTGACCCTTTGATTATCTTCATAGCAGCATCGGTGATGCTCCCATCCACAGCATCCTCAGATAATGACAGTCCCGCAAAACGAGCGCTGAGCTCATCCATCGTCGGCAAAGGGGGCCTCGATGTGTCCTTTAGGTTGGAGGTCTCCTGCGGAGGGTGCTGTTGTGCTCCCGGCCACACAGCCCAGGTCGGGCTAGAAGGCGGTGGTGGCGGCAGGGGCCACTGCTGCAAGATCTGAGGAAGCGGTGGCGGGGCCTCCAGTCGCAGCCCAAAACCTGATGCCATCGCCGGTAGTGTGGCATCAGAAGAAAGCTGAGCGCGGACTTGTTGAGAAAACTCTGGCGGGGTGTCCAGTCGTAGCCCAAAAGTTATCGGGCGTAAAAATGATGGGCTACGCTGAAGGTTCGTGGCGGTGCCACCCTGGCGCAGGCCAGAAGGCGGTGCAGGCTCCAGTAGGGCGGCTTCAGGAGATGTCAGTTCGCTCACCATTGCTAGCTGGGAGATGTGTCTCGTCGTGAGTGCTTGCTCACAGGATGGCGGGGTTTTAATACGTTTTCAACATAGTCTTCTCTCATCTCATTGGTCGTCATCACCAGAAGTGGGCCGCCCACACTTTTGTTCAAAATTTTTTCTCTAGTTTTATACAGATACATTCTTTATGCGAGAATATGCTGCTCAGTGCTCCGTGCTTGCGCTGTCTCGACGGCTTGCGTGGAGCCCAAGTCGGGTTTAGCAGTACCAAGTTACGGGTAGGTGTCGTCGTCAAAGTCATTGCAAGCTCTGTCTGTATGATATCGGAAACAATTTGTCCTTCGGTCGCCATTTTTGCCACCGATTTGACAGCGATGCTGCTATTTAAGTGTCTCTACGTGAAGAGCGAGAGAGAGAGAGCCCAGAAAAGGGTTTACCTGGGTGGGGCTCGAACCCACGTGGACGTACGTCCATTGGTTCAACCGCCGCCATTTTGAACGTGTGTTTACGCCCCTCCCCTTCCCCCCAGCGATCGGCCATTTGACGCGGAAGTTTGAACTGGCCGGCCGCACACGGGCAAGCTGTGGGGCTAAGATGTTTGCTGGTTAAATGTTTTATTCAACCTAACAATGGTAAACATCGCTAAAAGGTTTTCTTGTTCTTCTTTAAATACGTTGGTTAAATGTAATGGGTTTTAAAATGCTTGTGCTTGTTTCGCATTTGCTCTTTTGGGCTTGTTTAAAAGTTAAAAGTTTGGGACGTGTCGTTTGTTTAAAAATACGGTGTTTCGCTTGGGGCATGTCTACTTGTTTAAAATACGCCTACTTTTCTTTCTTTTAAATGTCTATCTATCACTAAAGTTTTGCCCTAGCTTACGTTCATCCTGCTATATGTTTTATTATTCCTTAAAAACGTTGTTAAAAATAACACAACGTATTGTATTAAAGTTTAACAACCCCCCAAACCATACGACCCCCTATCGGCAACACGTGGCATAAGCATGTATACCATTTGGCCAAAACCCCCTACCCCCGACCAATCAGAACAGAGGAGACGCCCACCTCCCGCTTATGACGTCACAGATGGGACAGAGCTTTAAGCTCCGCCCACAAAATAGGCCCCGCCCAAGGTACCACCTAACCTCTCTGCCATTGTCACCTGGCCACGTCCCCAACCCCCTTTTATGGCGCTGAAGGGGATGTATCTGGATCGTGTTTCACCGTTGCGCTGTTAATCAAATTACCATGCGAATGCGATTTGAATACGCGCTAATGTGGCTATTTAGAATGTGAATAGCGATCTTCAGGTGAGAGCGGCACTACACGCCCCCGATGCAGGTAAAACAAAGTAAGATGACATGGTTTACTTTTCTGCCGATTTAACCTAATTAAAAAAAACTTTAATACTTCCGACAATGGACGTTTTGAAAAGAAGACAGATTACGGATTTAGCCAGCGTTTTTTTCATGATTCTACATTAAGATTTCAGCGAGATATAAACTGAAATAGACGCGAAAAGTACGCGATGTCGCCGACGACATACTCGACCCCAGAGAGTTAAACGATGCCCAATTGGCACTAAGGGGCCTAAAGTGTGCCAAGAAAACATCCCCCACACCATTACACCGCCACCACCAGCCTGCACAGTGGTAACAAGGCATGATGGATCCATGTTCTCATTCTGTTTACGCCAAATTCTGACTCTACCATTTGACTGTCTCAACAGAAATCGAGACTCATCAGACCAGGCAACATTTTTCCAGTCTTCAACTGTCCAATTTTGGTGAGCTCGTGCAAATTGTAGCCTCTTTTTCCTATTTGTAGTGGAGATGAGTGGTACCCGGTGGGGTCTTCTGCTGTTGTAGCCCATCCGCCTCAAGGTTGTGCGTGTTGTGGCTTCACAAATGCTTTGCTGCATACCTCGGTTGTAACGAGTGGTTATTTCAGTCAAAGTTGCTCTTCTATCAGCTTGAATCAGTCGGCCCATTCTCCTCTGACCTCTAGCATCAACAAGGCATTTTCGCCCACAGGACTGCCGCATACTGGATGTTTTTCCCTTTGCACACCATTCTTTGTAAACCCTAGAAATGGTTGTGCGTGAAAATCCCAGTAATTGAGCAGATTGTGAAATACTCAGACCGGCCCGTCTGGCACCAACAAGCATGCCACGCTCAAAATTGCTTAAATCACCTTTCTTTCCCATTCTGACTTTCAGTTTGGAGTTCAGGAGATTGTCTTGACCAGGAACACACCCCTAAATGCATTGAAGCAACTGCCATGTGATTGGTTGATTAGATAATTGCATTAATGAGAAATTGAACAGGTGTTCCTAATAATCCTTTAGGTAAGTGTATGTTTTAAGTGATACAGGTGTTTTGGGTTGCACCTCAACAGATGTTACACTTTGTGCAGACATTACATCAAATATTCATATTACAAACAGCACATCTTATCCATAGATAGGCGTGGCCGTTAGTTTGTGGTAATATCAATATAAGTTGCACATCTGGACACAACATATCTTGATTGGTGTGGCTTATCCCAATTGATCTTCTCCAGAATGGATAAGGTACACCTTAATTCACTTCTTTTAACATAGCATGTTAGAACAAAGAAACTTGGTAATGGTTCACCAAGATCAGATAAGGACCACAAAGGAATGTTGGAAGAGAAGGGGGGTTGTTAAACAAAGAAGACTCTCTAAAAGTTAGGACACATTGGTTACACTAATTTTCCAGATTCTTCTGGTATACCATGATAACATATATACAATGGTAGCTATACCTATCTATTTATTTAAATTTATATGTGTTCAAGTGCAAAGGGGTAAAATAGGTGATACTCCGTGAACATGGTTATAAGGGTGGCACACAAAACACTAAGATTGTCTAAGGACACATACAAACATAACCTATCTGCATATTAAGACTAGTAGTAGTGAGTAAATCAATATACAGGATATACAAAAGCCAAACTTAAATGAACTTCCTTTAGGGCGTTCGTCTGTTGGTTGAGTGATATGTAAGGCAGGATGTATGGGGAGGGGGTTGTGTGCCAAGTCGAGAGACCCCTGTCCTTGAGGTCCACTCTGCTTGTCTGTAGGTCCCTAAAGTGTTTATGTGTGTAACCCCCCTTTGGTGCCTCTCGTACCAGGCTTGGTCTTGTCTCAGGCCACCTGGAATTTAGGCCCTGTAATATGTGCATGTGTGATCCTACAAGTAATTAATGGTGAAGTTACGCACTCTAAAAGAGATTCAAGAGAGAGATTCAAGAGAGAGAAAGAGAAACATGTTGTAGTCCTCACAGATAACAGTATTTTCAGTGTTGATAAGTTTGTTGTTGCAGACTTGGGAAGTGGGGTACACTGCTATGCCATAGGACATTATTTTGAAACAAAGCAGCACAGTTTTTTTGCTTCATTGCAAACCCACACCACTTTGTTGCTGTTGGCAAAACGTTGGGCCATCTGACAGCTGTTCTGTTCCAGCTGCAGTTATTCAGAGAAAATGCCTCTTTATGAATCTTTCGAACCTGAATGTTAATTATGTCTTTATGTTTTTGAATCGTAATGAGTTGATGAATTGATAAAAAAAAAATGAAAGGGGTCAAAGAATGGAAAACATTTTTTACCCGAGCAGACCAAATGGTGAAATCACATTAATCTTTTAGAGTTTTTTCAGTGAAATGTGAATTGATGGTTAAAGGAATATTTTGGAGTAAAATGCTTCATTTTTTGGATGGTTGGTGGTTCATACGTTGAGTTGGTACCACTCAAAAATTGACCAATGAAGCATTTTTCTCCGGATTATTCCTATAAAAAGAATGGTCTAACTCTGAATACCTTGAAATGAAATGTCAATAGGTTGAAGAAGAATAAGAGCATATGTCTGATATCTATAGTGGAGTCCTAAATAGTACATGTCTGAATGTGGAATGTCACTTAATAGTTAATAAGAATATTGTATGTCTGTATTGTGTGAATACAAAATATAGTATTTTTAATACAATAATGCAGTGTTTTATTTGTCAGTTTTGACAAATACATCCACAAAGTACCATAACCATATGCCACAGTTTTAAAAAATGAATCAGTATCACATGCATGTATGTTTACATACATGTATTAAATAAGTGGAAAGCAAGTATGTTACATATTTATACTTAAGGTTGTACATATTTGCGATAAACCAATACTATACTGTAATATGTGCAGATATATGGCTTCATATACGGATAACCTCAAATAATTTCTTCACGTGTTTGGACCCATAAATGTTCATATACTGTATGTTGCAGGCATATATTATATTCTCAGATAAGTCAAATATATGTATAGATATATGTCATACTATTTAAAATATAAGTACATATATGGCCATATATTACATTTTTGTATGGGACAAAGAATCTCATACGTTGTGAATTAGCTAAATTATCCTGTCATAAATTGTATGTGTAAGGCTGGAGGCCTTGCAGGCCCCGTCGGTCTGAGCTCTGGCAAGCCTGTGATGCTGCCATTGGGCCAGTGGACGGTTCCCCTACAATTTGGTGACCCCGACGTGATCTCGCAAGAGCCGATCCAGACCAGCGAGTAACGTCCATCCAGTGCCGATTTCGAACATCCTCAAGGAAGCGCCCAGCGTGCAGAAGATGAGGTTTGGTGCACCCCTTCTCTCTCTGCAGCTTTGGTAAGTATAAAGTTTAATTATTTCTAAGTGAAGTGTAGAGGGAAAGCAAACCGCATTCCATATAGACACATGGTGTAGAACGGGCCAACATACTCAGAGTCAGACCGGAGATCATAGAAATCCGGTGGAGAGAAGATTTAGAAAATAAGACATGGCTAATGAGTGGAGAGACTGACGAGGAGGTGATGGAATCCCTTGCCGTGTGCCTTAAGGGCACTCTGGTTCGCCTGCATGCCAAAAGTTTAGGGCTGAGTTTGGATAACAGCCAGATCCTCTACCGGTACACCATTGAAGGACGATGGATAGGGTCCAAAGCTAAATACCACAATTTCCCCGCAGCGAGAGTATACTTACTTCACCGCAATGATCTCGCAGACCTCACGGGGAAAAGAACGGACCTTAGATAATGTGCGAATGTAATGGAATGAAAACGATTATATTGTGAACTCACCAAAATTATAAAATTTTTCTTTGAGATTATTTTTATTTTTCTGTTAAAACTACATTTATAAGAAACACCTGCACTTCTGATGTAGCTGGCACGTAATTTCCGGCGAATCGTTTCCTTTTAAGTGTTGGTGCGGACTGTCCTCCAGCAGAAATAAAGGCTTGATGCTGGAGAAAGGAAAACGTGTGCAGTGTTGACAGACAGTGAACATTTATATGTGTGCAGAACACGAGACACGGACCGCAGAAGCTGTTAGAGGTGAATCCGTCACACAAAGCTTAGAAACAGCACAGTCAGTTGAGTTAAAACGGCTCAGGGCACAAGTGGATAGTTTCGCATATGAAAAGCAGAGCTGGGGATGCCAAGGTGAGACCTTAGAAATAAATAAATAACTAAATAAAAATAAAATAATAATAATAACGAAGCTTAAGAAAGGGCTTGGACTGAAGCATAATTATACGTCAGCTTTAGAGGATTATTGCGGTGATGCCAGGTTCCCAGTGGCCGTCATCCAACAGGCAATAACTAATGCTGGGGACTCCAACCTACCAGGATATAGTGAGGATGAGGAGTTGGCTGCACTACCACACAGGACCCGGGAGATGTCTGTGGAAGAAGCTCGTATCCGAGCGTCTGTAGTTTTACCCAGACAGAAAGGGGAATCCGACCAGATCTCCGAGCCCCGCAAGCGATGCTCACTATCGCCCCCATAGACCAGGAGAACCTAAGCGCCGAAGTCCTATAATGACACGGGTACAATGCTCTGAAAATCCATCAGAGTAGCGGTTCTGAACACGATGACAGATGCAGACAATGATGTCATGGTGATTAGTCACCCTTTAACATGCGACGAGTGCGCGAGATACAGGGAGGTGGTCAGTATGCTGCCCAGATAAGGACCATTTCAGCCATACTGGGACAAGCTCATGCTACAGGCTTCGGTGTACAACTTCGAGCCCAGGAATATGTGGCAAATACCCTTGCTCACCATTCCTGAGGAGCTTCAGTCTAAAATGTCGGCAGAGCTAAAGTCCGGGTGTATTATAATTAAACAGAACAATGATGCAGATAAGGATGTGTGTAGCTAACTCAAAGAGGCCCTCCTTGAGCTGAGGGGGCCGACGCATGCAGCTTGGCATAAGATACTGGACATTAAGCAAACCAGCAAAGAGCCATTTGAAATGTATGCTGAGTGCATGTGGATATCTTTTAAAGAACATTCATGTATGGAGGAGGCCCACCGCGATCAAGAAGTTTTAATACAACTCTTGAAAAATAATGCGGACCATCACATCCTACAAGTGATGATCAATGGAGGGGATCTACCTGAGAACACCTATAAAGCATTAGTGGAATGGGCATCTAAAATAGGGGACAAGCTGAAACCAAGTAAAACGCGAACAATAGCTACAACCCAGTGGTTGGCAGAGGGTAATGGCCCAGAGGCACAGAGACCCCCAGTGCCATGTAAGATCTGTCAGAGGACAGGTCATAGCACCGAGGACTGCTTTAAAATTAAACGGAAGCGCCATTATCCAACAATAGGCCTCTGCAACAGAAACCTGGGCAGCCATACTGATAAACCCTTCTATGACCAGAAACACACTGAAGGGAAGCAGTCAGATTCAAATGCCGTATCTGGTTCACTGCAGTCTGAATTGGCAGCCCTGTTAGAAAAATACAAGCCACCGCAATAGGAGTGCGTGGCCTCCATCGTGCTGGGGAGTATTATGGTCAGCGGGAACTGGACCAAAGTAAAAGTTAATCTTGGATGTTGATTAGTGCGCGCTCTCATTGATACCGGGGCGGCTTGTTCTCGTACTGATATTCCCCTGCCATTGATAAGCGCAACCATACAAATTAAGGACATCAGTGGCTAGCAATGGCATCAGATGTAGAGGCATAGTGCAGAGCATGTTATGTGCGTGCCACCATCAATCAGGGCAAACTAGGCCACACTAAATTGCACAGACCAGATCCCCCGAAAGACCCGTGGGTGGATTTACAAATACATTTCATTGGTCCGCTACCCAGTGCCAAAAGGGGGATGTCTGTATTGCCGCATAATAATTGAGAAATTCTCAAAGTGGGTTGAAGCCATTCCCACATGCAACAATACTCCAAACACAGTGGCACGATTGTTAGCGAACCAAATCATCCCACTATGGGGCACTAAAGCAAATTGAATCTGATCAGGGCACTCATTTCACAGGGCAGGTAATGCGAGAGGTGTCTAATGAGACGTGCCTCAGGCTGGGGCAAAGAGAGAACTGAACTTAGAATATGGAAGATGGGGGTGGAGACACTTTAAGGGACCATTCACATTTCATGAGACACCATTAAAAGAAACTGTTATATGGCCCCCCCGGAGCAGCTCCGGAACCAAATTGTGCCACACGGATTTGTTTTAAGACAGGATCTCCCCATCTTCCCTATTGTAATATAACTGGACACATACATCTTCCATCAGAGTTTCACAATCTCACAGCCTGGTATAAACTCATGAACATCCTAGAGGTAATCCACGGAAAATTATATGCCATACACAAACAGAGAAACAATGGTCTAGCTCCAAGAAAATGTTACAACACTCGGGACCTAGAACCTGTAATGTACCAGTGCACCCACTCAGAAACCCATAACACCACTAGCATGTGATATACAGGGTTATTCTTTAATCTAACCTCCCCCTCAGAGAGCAACAACAGATCCAAGGCATTCATATGGACAAGCCGGAGAGAGGGGACATACTGTGTTGGACAATGTAAGATCAGCATGACCGACTACACCAGCCCCCAGAACTGTTCATGGACTGTGTTTCAACCTCACCACATGCGGATACCATAAGTCTACTCAGTATGCTAAGGTATATTCTGCTCCTTCTGGGGGACTCATCAAAGGAAATGTGAATAAAACCGTATTACACAATGTTAGTTTAAGTGATGGTACATGTAATGTATAATATTTCCTACCTGTTGCCCACATATTTAAAACATTGTAATGCTAAGGATAAAACGTATACCTGGTTACAGACACGCCTCAAGGATCTGATCTTACAAGAGCCAGCTTGCGATCCAAGTGCCACCTAGGTGGCCAAACGCGACTTATTTGCAGGCATAACTGGACTTTTTGAATCAGGAAATTCTACTGCAAATAGCTATAGAATAACGGGACAATCCCAGTATACAGCATGGTTGGCTACTCAGATAGCCACCAGCGTCCAACATATCACCAATAGCAATGAGAACCTCATTGAAGCAGTAAAGTCACAAACACTCTTAGCACTTAGCAAAGTGCTCTTAAATCAGATGCAACTCCTCGAGTCTGATGTAACCTGCCGAGCATATGCACAAGATTTGTTTGAACAATGAAATATTCAGAATTACTAACCACCCTAATCATGTACACTGGAAACGAATGTATTGGTTGTATAGGATTCTTTGTAACTTTTCCTCTAAGTAATCCAGACCAAGCGTATCCAAATTATACCACTTTATGCTCCCTTGGAGTCGTGATGAAGGACCAGGTGATTATCTTATGGGATACATGATGCTGAAAGGGACTGAGAGCCTATTACCACTCGTACCTGTGGCCATGAGAGCTTTCATTACATCATTTGCACCTGTAACACTGTCGGAGAGAGTGATCAGCCCCCCCCCCGGCCGCTGGCCCACAGAGTATGAGACACGCGCTGTTTTACTTGCAAGGGTGCACACTGCAGTGTAGCTACAAGGGTGTGGCACCACGAGAGGGTTTATTTATACTTTAAGGTGATCAGGTTACATTGTGGGTGTGAACAACATTTCGAGTGGGATAGAATGGGATGTGGAAGTGGGAGTGGAAATAGGAACAACAGAACGTACAGCAGAGGTGCCGTGGTAAAAAAAAAATGTATTTTAATGTACTAAATACGTACTTTAAGTTTATCAAGTACATTTGCAGTACATTACTTTTTTGTGTGCTAAATATTCGAGTGAAAAAATGTATTACAAATGCACTAATTGCAAGTAAATTTCTCTCGCAGTAATACTTAAGTTTATTAAATGTAAGTACACTAATTTATACTAATGCTTAAATAGACTTAAAGTGTACTAAAATGAAGTATGCTACCCAAAAATATACCAAAGTGTTTTATTAACACTAGAAAGACTGACTGGGTCAATTGACCCAAATCAAACAAAATCACTGCTATTTCTCATTGAAGTTCCTGCTACAAAAATCTGAAAAAAGTTAGCTTCAGTTAGCTTTCGTTTGACAGCTCATGCATATTTTGGCCAAGCATTTGCCGCAAACAGGACGCTTGCACGTGTCACAGGTAGTGACAGTTTTGTTGCGTTTACAAGCGACCGTGACTTGACAGCTGACTCTTCTCTCAAGTTGCCCTGTCGGTGATGGTGTTATGACTATTATGTTATTGTTATTATGACTTGGTTATCTAATTCATTTGCATGACATTACGTCAATTGACCCAGTCAGTCTTTCTAGGTGTATACTGCTGTAAAATACTAATTTCACCTGTATCATTGTTTACAGTTGAAGATTTCAGAATTAGAAGTATTTGAAGGTTAATCAATAGTTTTGAAATCATACATAGTACACATATCAATATGCAATTATTTTCAAGTTCTTCAGTTACTAATCTCTCTCAATATTATTTGGGAGTGGAATGACGTACTCTTTGTGTCTTGATTGGATCAAAACACATTTCCTGTAGAACTGGTCAGTAGGCACTGCATAGATTTGCTTGGATTCCAACACCTCAGACACAAAAGTGGAATCAATGTTCAGCTGACCATCCCTGCAGAGCTGTCTATCGGACTTTGTGAGCTCCTTCACCAGTACACAGTGCATTGATAAATACTCTGTTAATACTACCATGCTAAGAATTCTGCATATTCTTCCATCCAGCAATTCCACAACTGAGTTTATTTTTTGTAGACTTCTGTTGCTACTTGAATGATAGAGTATGCCTTTTACAATGAAACGGTGAAAACAAACACAGTAACTGACTGTAATACCCAGTAAGTCTTTGATAGCAAGTATTTGTAATGCTGAGAGTTTGCTATGGCATGGATTGCCAAAAACCCTTACATTTTCATTTAGGTTTCTTGAATTTGAAGTTGACACATTGCTTTTCAGAAGATCATAAAAAATGTTTTTAACCCCGTCATTAGCATCTGACATTACATTTTCTGCTTTTTGTCTTAGACTCCACCAGGAAAGAAATCTTTTTACTATCTGCTCAGGAACATGGGTGGTTCCATGGAAGTAACGTAACAATGTGCCATTAAATGATTCGAAGGAAAAGGTTGATGTGGCCCACAGAGGCCCCCAGTTCCTAACACTTGTTGCAATGTGTGTCAGTAGATGAACATTAAATGTCATATTAGCAGTGCCATATAACTTTTCAAACTGCACATTGAACTTTTTGAGAGCTCTTTCAGCTGCTGCAATATCACAGTGTTTCACCTTTTCTCCCAAAAGAATGTGCATAGCAAACACTAACAGAAAAAGGTGGTTCCAGAATTTCTTCAGTAGAACCCCATTCAGTATAGGCAGAGCATAGAACAAAAGGAATGACCTCCACTCTGATGCCTTCCAAAATTTCCTGTCAGCCACAGATCGTGGGACTCTAGTTGTCTCAACTGGGGGTTGGATTGCAATGAGCTCTTTGTCAATGTGGTCTGACCTTGTTCCTATATACCATTCTTTTTTGTGGTGTCTTAAGAACATAAGAACATAAGAACATAAGAAATATACAAACGAGAGGAGGCCATTCGGCCCATCGAGCTCGCTTGGGGAGAACTTAACTAATAGCTCAGAGTTGTTAAAATCTTATCTAGCTCTGATTTAAAGGAACCCAAGGATTCAGCTTGCACTACGTTATCAGGAAGACTATTCCATACTCTGACTACACGCTGTGTAAAGAAGTGCTTCCTTAACCCCTTGGGACCGGCGATCCCGCCGGCGGGATCTGACAGAAATTTCGCAAAACCGTTTAAATAACTCCGCGAGTTTTTGTCATATACACATTTTAAAAATACTCTCAGAAACCTTGGACGGTCTACTTTTCAAATATATATAGGTAGAAACTAAATATATTTTTACAGCTTCGTGATACGAATTGAAAGAACAAGAGTGACTGACTTAAGCGTCTGCGTCTCGAAGCGGCTCTGATCGCCCACCCACTTGCAAATCGCGCTATTCGCATGATAATAACATGATAATCCGACAGTTAGTATTGGGTAAAGAAATATGTGAATACGCCCATTGTGACCGAAATAAACAAGAGCACATGTCTGGGTAGTGTTTACACTGATCGGCTACAATATAGCACACGGATACGTCTCTGCCGCTGAAGCTTTGCGCCAGTGTTGCCACTTTCAGCAGCGAAGCTCATACCTGTGTTCATAGCTCACTGGGCTAAGCCTGTGTGCCTGCAATCACGTGGTCGCCGATTCAAACGCAGCGTATTTAGAACGTGAATAGCGATCTTCCGCTGAGAGCGGTCCTACACGCTCCCGACGCAAGTAAAACAAAGAAAGATGACACGATTTGCTTTTTTGCCTATTTAACCTAATTTTAAAAACGTTAATACTTCTGACAATGGAAGTTTTGAAAAGAAGACAGATAACGGATTTAGTCAGTGTTTTTTTCATGATTCTACATAATGATTTCAGCGAGATATAAACTGAAATACACGAGAAAGATACGCGGTCGATGATGCCCTCGTCCCCAGAGCGTCAATAATAGTCACTGCATCATATTTATCGCTTTCTATATTTATATAGTCACAGTTTTTTCATTCCATCTATCAATAAACTGTGAAAGGGATTTTATTGTTGCTACTTTTCTTGCGTTTCAAACTGCCTTTCCAAAGTGATGGGTGTGGGGTGCAGTGACATTCCAGACTGATGGGCCATTGACAGTATGCAAACTACTACAGGTGTGAGGACACCTATCTCATCAATATTCATTGTGAAGACCACTGACTTTGAGAAAAAGAGTGTCACTCCAAAGTTCTAACACTTTAGTAATCAAACTACATAAAATTTCAGAATGTCACTTTCACCTATGTGTAGCCAACCCCTGTGTCTATAAGCTTCAGAGCTCAAAAGTCTTACCTAGAAATGTCTATAATGTGATTTTTTACAATTTCTCAGCATGTCTGAAAATAGGTTTTTGAAAAGTATATGTTTAAAGTTGATTTTAACAAAAAATAGAATAATAACATTCTAAGAGGTCTCAGATTATTGGTGCTGAGTTTGTGCTGAATAAAAGCAAATGTATCACTTTGGGATAAATGTTTTTTAGATAGGTGAAATATTTTAAAATGTCAAGGCATGTCAGACTACCTCGAAAGTGGAAAAAAGGCCTCAGGCCCCAGGGGGTTAAATCCAGTTTGAAATGTTCTCCCGCTAATTTCCACCTATGGCCACGAGTTCTTGTATTTGAACTAATGCTGAAGTAACTATTCGGTTGAACAGCATCCAAACCTGTTAGAATCTTATAGACCTGGATCATGTCCCCCCTCAGTCTCCTTTGCTTGAGGCTGAACAGATTTAGCTCAAATAACCTTTCCTCGTATGACATTCCTCTAAGACCAGGAATCATTCTTGTGGCCCTACGCTGCACCTTTTCTAAGGCCGCTATGTCCTTTTTAAGATATGGTGACCAAACCTGTACACAATATTCTAGGTGAGGTCTCACCAAGGAATTGTATAATCTTAGCATTACCTCCCTTGACTTAAACTCCACACACCTGGAGATATACCCCAACATCCTATTGGCCTCTTTTATTGCTTCCCCGCACTGGCGAGAATGAGACATGGAAGCATCAACATACACACCAAGGTCTTTCTCATAATCAGCTACCTTTATTTCAGTAGGTCCCATAAAATACCTGTACTTTATATTTCTGCTCCCTACATGGAGTACCTTACATTTGTCTATGTTAAATTTCATCTGCCAGGTGTCAGCCCAGTCACTAATTAAATTAAGATCCCGCTGTAGCTGCTGAGCCGCTAGTTCAGTATCTGCTACACCACCCACCTTGGTGTCATCTGCAAATTTCACCAGTTTACTGTATATATTGGTGTCTATATCATTTATGTAAATAAGGAACAAAAGTGGTCCTAAAATTGAACCCTGCGGTACCCCACTATGAACGCAGGCCCACTGTGACATCGAGCCTCTTATAACTACTCGCTGCTTCCTATCCGTTAACCAGTTATCAATCCAAGACGCTACAGTTCCTAAAATACCTGTCGCTTTGAGTTTAAGTGAGAGCCTCTTGTGGGGAACAACATCAAAAGCCTTTTGGAAATCTAAATACTGTAGATGACATCATAGGCCTTCTTATCATCAACTTCCTGAGTAGCTTCCTCAAAAAACTCCAACAGATTTGTTAAACAGGATCTACCTCTCCTAAATCCATGCTGGCTATCCCTCAAAATGTTATTTGAGTCCAGGTAATCTACCATTTTCTCTTTGATTATAGCCTCCATAACTTTACCAGTTATACAAGTTAGACTGATTGGCCTATAGTTTGACAAATTACTTCTATCCCCTTTTTTGAAAATGGGCGTTATGTTGGCATGCTTCCAATCAGAAGGTACCACACCTTCAGATAAGGATTTTTGAAACAGTAATGTTAAGGGTCGGCAAATAATATCCCTCATCTCTTTTAACACTATAGGTAAGATGCCATCAGGGCCCTGTGATTTATTTATTTTGAGCTTAGCTAGGCTTTGCAAAACATCAGCTTCAGTTATATATATATTAGTTATAGACGATGTTGGATTAGTAATAAGAACTGGTAAGTTACTAGTGTCCTCAACAGTGAATACCCGTGCAAAACTATCATTGAACTCATTTACTATGTCAATGTCGTTTTCAATTTTAAGACCCTTACTATCCTGCAGATTAGTGATTTCAGCTTTTAGAGCTCTTTTAGAGTTAAAATACTGGAAGAAACTTTTAACGTCATCCTTAGCCTCCAATGCGATCTTCCTTTCGACATTCCTTTTAGCTCGTCTAATGTCATTTTTTAATTCAGCCCGTAGATTTAGATACTCTTGCTTTATTATGTCATCATCAGTTATTTTCCATCTCTGGAACAAAGCCCTTTTCCTCCTTACTTTATACTTTATGTCCCTATTAAACCACCTAGGTTGCAATTTCCTAGATTTATTCTTGCTAGAAACAGGTATGAAGTCCTCTTGTACTTGCAATAATGTGCTTTTAAAAAATTCCCATGCCTCTTCAACAGTTTTGTTAATTAACTCCATCCAGTTCACAGTTTCTAGTTTTAATCTCATACAATTGAAGTTAGCCTTCCTAACATTATATATTTTTGATTTGGACTTTGCTCTTCGGGCACTAAACTTAACCTCAAATTTAACCATGTTATGATCGCTACTGTCAAGTGGTTCTAAAACATCTAATTTACCAATCCTGTCCTGGTTATTAGACAAAACAAGATCAAGAATGGCATCTCCCCTGGTAGGGGTGTTAACAAACTGAGTAAAAAAATAATCCTGTACTAATTCCACCATGTCAAGTCCATTTTCAGAAGAGCCAGCAACAATGTCCCACTGCATCCCCGGTAGATTAAAATCACCCATAACTACCACATCATTTTTATTGCTCATAATCCTAATATCACTGTATAACAATCTGCTTTCCTCAGCAGCTACATTGGGTGCTCTGTAACAAACACCGACAATTAGGCTATTTGAGTTTGTAGCATCTAATTTTACCCATATAGCTTCCGTACTTTTACTTATATCAGTAAGCTCCCTTGCCTGCAAGTTTTCCTTTACATATACTGCAACACCACCTCCCTTCTTACCTATACGGTCTTTACGGAACAATGTGTAACCATCCATATTATATTCTTGTCCATCCTTATCACTCAACCACGTTTCAGTTATTGCTATAATATCATAAGAGTCCGATGAGATAAGAGCCTCTAAATCAGGGGTGCCCAAAGTGGGGCCCGCGGGCCAAGGTTGGCCCGCCGTACTATTTAGATTGGCCCGCCAATGAATATCTAAAATTTTAAATTATACTGTACTAAAATTTGTTTCAAAAATTCTTAAAGCAAGAATCCCAATGTAGCTATCCGTGCGTTTACTTTTTAGTGTACGTTGGCCTAACTAATATACAGTCGAACCCGGTTATGTCGCCGGACTAGGGGGTTGCCAAAAAGCGTCGAGATATGTATGATCGAGATAACCGAAAACCAATATGGCGGCAATATACTGTATTAAGATATGCTTGAAATGTATTTATGTGCGTTAATAAATTAGAATGTACATGCACGGGTTTTTGGCGTTGCCGTGATTTGTTTGATGACGCGATCGGCATGCTATAAAAATGCACATACATGTCGGCTAACAACAAAAGGCATATGTGCACCAACTAAAAGCGGAGCTTTACCAGTATACAATAAAAACCACCGTCGATTCTCGATACAAACCTTTAATTATATTATCCAACACCGCAAACACAAAGATCGCTCACAAAATCACAAAAAAACCTGCGGGGTGTAATTCGTTGTTACAAAAAGCAAATCTGCAGTGTCAAAATTACATTCACAAGTCATTTCGCTCTGACAGCTCTGAAATGTATCGTACACGCAGTTAATATGGTTTCTTTACAAAGTCTAAAATGCTTAGTTGCTTTTTGCCTTTAACAGTCTGCTTGAAAACAAATGCTTCGATATTATTTATGCTGTCTAAAACAGTCCATCCCCTACAAAAGAACCATACTGTCAAATTTTTTGTAGCATTTCTATCACCTCACCGGCAGAGGGAATTGGTTCCAAATCTTCGTCCGCATCTTCTTCATCTTCGTTGTCATTGCCGCATGCAGATATGCTTGGCTTTGGTTTTGATGGGGATTTACCTAGATCGCGTTTCACCTGCGTTGTTCAGCGAATTACCATGCGAATGCGATTTGAATACGCGCTGTTTAGCACTTGTGATACATTTTAAAAAGCCGGCGATTAGTTACGGGGATCGAGATAACCGATGTTAAGTGGCGATTTTGGCCCTCTTTCGTGCTCGAGATATTAGGGTTCGGCGACATAAAAGAATCGACATAACCGATGAGAAATGCTATTGCAATAAGGGAATTTGGCGGTTCCACTTCAAAAACGTCGACTTAATAGGGTTGGCGAGTTAGCTGAGGTCGAGATAAGTGGGTTCGACTGTATATTATACAGTCCTCACTCATGGTGCTTTGATTACATTTGAAATATCTAAGACTAAAATTGAAATACAAGCAACTATAAGGGTAATGTAGAGTATATCTGTGCACATATGTACATTTCCACACTTCATAAATAGTCATATTTTAACAATTTACAAAAAGTCCCATGAGTCTTTGCTTATATTGTTGCTACTGTTGTTGTGTTGCTGTTGGACATGCACTCTTTGACATTTTGCACTACATGTGATTACAAAAGTTTAGACATGCTCTAAATATGGGGCGCCGTTTGTAAAGTTACGAAACATTTTTGTACTTGCCACTTTTTCAACATTTAGTGCAATTTTCTGACATTTAGCTAGAAGTCAATGGTGTTGTGGATCATCATATTTTTTGCTGTGTAGATTATTTGCACAATTGTTCATCATATGTAAATGGTATGTCTATATATAAATATTAAATGTAAATGTCAAATATAAATGTTAAATGTAAACGTAAATATAAAAGTTAAATGTAAATATAAATGTTAAATATAAATGTTAAATGTTAACTTATATCTAAATGTTAAATGTAAAAGTTAAATGTAAATATAAATCTAAATGTTAAATGTAAAAGTTCAATGCAAATATAAATCTAAATGTTAAATGTAAATGTTAAATATAAATATAAATGTTAAATATAAATGTTAACATATCTAAATGTTAAATATAAATGTAAATCTAAATGTTAAATGTAAATGTTAAATATAAATGTTAAATGTAGACTCTAAATGTTGAGAACATATGCAAATTCGCCACGCCCATCTGCATAGAAATGGGCGGTAACGACGAAATTAGCCCGCTAAGTGGTTGCAGGTTAGGGGCGATTGAGGACAATATGGCGAATTCGGCTCACTTAGATGCTATAGAACGCTGCATTACATGGTGTTGCTTCACAGCCGGGAGCAACATCATCTGCACTTTCCACTGTAACATCGATAAATTATGAATGTTTGATGGGCCGAGAAGGGGATCAGTAGTATCGTATAAATTGGCCTTAAATATTTCCCACCATGCTTTAGCTGATGGCGGCAGTTCGTAAGATGCTGCTGCTGAACATTTTGTTCGGAAATGGCAAGAAATCGCTTGCAAAACGGCAGGTCCAATCGCGAGGACCGTAATCCATTGAGATTATCGTCACTGCTACGCGTCGCTCGTTCGCATGTCGGTAAATAATGATGGGCGAACGTGCGATATGTTTCATGTGATGTGTTTAATGATGTTCATCTGGCAAACAGAAAACGGAAGTAAGCAGCAAGGAAATATACTGTTTTTTGTTCTACCCGTTCAGTTAATAACCCAACAAGCTATAACGGGGCTGGTTTGGCACATTCTGCTGAGCTGCTCAGTGATTTTTAGCTCTTGCTAGCTGAGTTCTGGTTATATGCTGAAGACCTTGCAAGTGTTGCCTGTGATGATACACTGTGGGTTTATACAGACCATAAGAAATGTGTGAAAGACGTGTTACCCCATCTGGCCTGCTGTATGTGTAACCATGACCCCCTTCCTCTCTGAGCTGGACAAGAATTCAAATTCATTTGTGAGGGTCAGATTTCTTTTAAGTATGATCCCTCATTTAGGGTGTCCAGCTGCATACCTGTCTGGACACCATATGTAATGAAGAAGCATCCCCCACCCTGGAAAAGTCATTCGAGGGGGGGGACACACCTTACAGTTTCACTGTCCTTAAAAGTGATAACACAGCACATGAAACATATTGCACGTTCGCGCGTCAGTATTTACCGACATGCGAACGAGCGACGCGTAGCAGTGACGAGAATCTCAATGGATTACGGTCCTCGCGATTGGACCTGCCGTTTTGCAAGCGAACCACTTAGCGAGCTAATTCGTCGTTACCGCCCATTTCTATGCAGATGGGCGTGGTGAATTTGCATATGTTCTCAACATTTAGAGTCTACATTTAACATTTATATTTAACATTTAACATTTACATTTAACATTTAGATTTACATTTACATTTAACATTTAAATATGTTAACATTTATATTTAACATTTATATTTATATTTAACATTTAGATTTATATTTGCATTGAACTTTTACATTTAACATTTAGATTTATATTTACATTTAACTTTTACATTTAACATTTAGATTTATATTTACATTTAACTTTTACATTTAACATTTAGATATAAGTTAACATTTAACATTTATATTTAACATTTATATTTACATTTAACTTTTATATTTACGTTTACATTTAACATTTATATTTGACATTTACATTTAATATTTATATATAGACATACCATTTATATTTACATATGATGAACAATTGTGCAAATAATCTACACAGCAAAAAATATGATGATCCACAACACCATTGACTTCTAGCTAAATGTCAGAAAATTGCACTAAATGTTGAAAAAGTGGCAAGTACAAAAATGTTTCGTAACTTTACAAACGGCGCCCCATATCTAAATGCCTATATATGACTTATTTGTCATATTTTGTTTAATGTTATTTACACAGAAAGGAAGGTTAGATAACTGTTTGATAAATAAAAGTAGCCTACTTTACTTTACT
>NW_027326280.1:0-29827 GCF_048594095.1 Paramormyrops kingsleyae | reverse complement strand
TTGATCTGTTGCAAAGGGGCAAACCTTTGGCATGGCGACTTAAATGCAACACATTGCCCACAGCTTTTTATGTATCGCTCAATCTCTCCGACCATCTTAGGCCAGAAAAATCGACTCCGAGCGAGCTCAAACGTCTTTTCAACCCCTAAATGTCCTTGGTCATCGTGCCGAGACCTTAACACAGTCTCCTGGAACCGCTTTGGCAAAACTAGCTGAACCTTCTCGTCTCTGGAACCTCTTTGGCTCCGTCGATAGAGGAGTCCATCTCTTATAATCATCTTCCCTAGCTCCCGTCTCATATTAGACAGCTCACGACTAGGTTTCACACCCACAGGCCAACTTCCACTCCGAATAGTCTGCATTACGGGTCCTATGAGGTTGTCTGCTTCTTGCGCATCTCTTAGTTCCTTGCTGGACACTTGTTCCAACGCGGTCAACCCCAATTGCGTGGGACAACAATAGGCTGCTGGCACACCATTAGGATGAGCACCTAACTGATCAACACATCGGACAGGCTCACTCTCCGACATTTGAACCTTGAGACACTGACAGATGGACTTAACTCCAGTTTGAGGTATAGTCACCCACTCCTCTGCCTTCTCATCTGACATATTTCGTGACAACAAGTCCGCATCTATGTTATGACGACCAGGGCGATATTTCACATCGAAAGTGTAAGTGGACAGCGCAGCTAACCACCTATGTCCAACCGCACTAAGCTTAGCTGAGGTGAGGATATATGTAAGGGGATTATTATCTGTACGAACAGTGAAATTTGCGCCATACAAATAATCGTGCAGCTTGTCCACTACAGCCCACTTCAAAGATAGAAACTCTAGTTGGTGAATAGGGTAGTTCTTCTCTGACGGCTTTAGCTTACGGCTGGCAAAGGCCACCGGCCTCAGGCCCTCAGGATATTCCTGATAAAGAACTGCTCCCAGACCCTTCAAACTGGCATCTACATGTAAGACATATGGCTTCTTTGGGTCAGCAAAAGCCAAAACTGGAGCATGTGTTAGGCAATCTATAACGTCATGGAAAGCTCTATCACAGTCATCAGTCCATCTTGAGCCAAAAGGACTCGACTCTTTCGGATAAGAATCGACTGCTTTAATGGCTTGCTTTAAACTCTTCTGTTTAGGCTCATAGCCTTTTGTCAGATCGGTCAACGGTTTCACAATGGCAGCATAATTCTCAATGAACCTACGATAGTAACCGCAGAATCCAAGGAATGACTGCAAGGTTTTCAAATTAACAGGCTTAGGCCAGCTAGTGACTGCCTCAATCTTTGTGGGGTCCGGGGACACACCCTGGGCTGAAACAATGTGTCCCAGATACTTAACCTTTGACATACATATCTGGCACTTATCTAAAGACAATTTCAGCCCCACCTCCCCAAGACGATCCAAAACCTTCAGCAATCTCTCCTCGTGCTCTTCAAGAGACCTGCCGAACACAATGAGATCATCTAAGTACACAATCACTTGCAGCAAGTTCATATCCCCTACGGCCCTCTCCATTAAGCGCTGAAAAGTTGCTGGGGCCCCCGATATCCCCTGTGGCATTCTTTCAAACTCATAAAAACCTAAAGGGCATATAAATGCTGTCTTCTCCTTGTCTTCTTCATTCATCGCTATTTGATAGTAACCACTTCTAAGATCCAGGACCGAGAACCATTTACTCCCGCACAGCACATTCAATACTTCATCAATACAAGGTGTGGTATATTGATCTGGAATTGTCCTGCCATTCAGCAGCCTATAGTCTATGCACATTCGCACTGCACCACTTTTCTTCCTAACCACTACTATTGGTGAGGCATAAGGACTGCGAGATTCTCTAATGATGCCTGCCCGAAGCAACTCCTGGAGGTGCTTCCTCACATCCTCCATGTCTGCGGGTGGAATACATCGCGAGCGCAAGCGGAACGGACTAGGATCAGCTAATCTGATCTTATGCTCCACTCCCTTGGCCACACCCACATCCCATTCATGTAGGGAGAATACATGGGATCTCAGAGACAGCTTTTTGCACAACCTGACTTTCCATTCTTCAGGAACGGGCGAGTCCCCAAAATTAATCAAATCAGCATTCAACTTATCTACTTTCGTTCTTTCGGACGCCATTGTGGTCACCGAATCAGTAAGCTGCAACCTACCAATGACAGTACCCACTGGTATAACAGTCTGTCTGGATGACTCATTTCTCACCAAGACTCTAAAACTGACGGCCTCCACTGCACTGCCTGGCACCACCATCGGCTGAAGGAAGACCCCTACCGGAAGCGGAGCAATAGGTGAAGCATCGACCATCAATATTTCTCTACTAACATCGGGCTTTACTTCGGCTTTACAGATTACATTCGCCTCCTGACCTGGACCCAGCATCAATGTGCCTGGCCCCTGCCATTTCACACACCCAACCTCATAATCTAATTCTACCGTAGGTTGGCTAGTGTTCGATGAACACTTTACGTCGGCATTACGGGTCTGTATGCCAAACGCATGAGCGACATCAATTCCTCTTTCCCTACACTGCTGCACCAGCCGCCTAACATGACTGGCATTTGTCCCAACAATGACCGAAACCTGATCAGAAGTTTTAGGATTTGGGCATATGAGGGCAGGAATTGAAACCGTCTTGCAAGATCCAATGATTTCTGCTGGGTACTCAACATCCACTACCACATAACCCCTATATGGATAGCTTACCTGAGAATCACTCAGACCCCACAAGTTCAAACCTGCCACTGGTTGAATGGGAATACTGGTTAGATGCTCCCTGTACCAGGACTCAAATATGATAGTGACCTGTGAGCCACTGTCCAACAACGCTTTACACGGGATGCCGTTAACTTTTAAAGGCACAAGGCTAGGCGGACCAATCAAACCATCAGGGACTTGCGCCACCTTCGGTGTAGTGGCCGCCCCTTTCATTGCATCACAGTTAACTTCACTCACTATGGTACCTTTACCTTCCTTGCCTTTACTGATTCTCAAAGCCTGAACAAGTCTCTTTATAACTTTAGCTTGATCTCCCAAGTTCTGACATTTAGCTGCAAAGTGCCCATTTTCTCCACATCTATAGCAAAACCGCTCATCATCGGTAGGGCTACGGGAGGAATTAGAGGCTCGTTTAGGTGCTTCAACAGCCGAAATTGGGACTGACGACCTGTTATCAGTCATTTTATTATTCAACTTGTCCTGCAGTCGCTTAACTTGTTTCTTTAACGCCGCTATTTCCGACTCTTGCCGAAGGTCCACTACACCGGTTCGGGTCACACCCGCCCCTGCGCCCTCTGTCTGACTAGGCACAGTCCTAACCGCTGCGGCCGAAACCAAGCTTTTCAGCTCTTTAACCTCTAGCTTTAAACTCTGGATCGCTGACTGTGGTGACTCCCTACTCATTTGCACGCTCCCATAACTAACAGAGGTCCCAATCTTGGTTCTTGAAACTTCATATTCCTCCTCTGTACGTATCTCTTTTAAGAGCTGCAAAAAGGTCGGTGGGTTCCCTTTCCGTTCTCTCAAACGGAGGTTAACTAACATTAACTCAGAGTACTTGGCTCCCCTTAGTAACTGCTCTATACGTGCGGTAGCGGCCCAAGCCGGGGCCACGCCTCCTCTTTCCACTACTCTTAGCAAGGACTGTTCAAGGCGCCTTAAAAACCCAGACAATTTCTCATCTGCTTGCTGCTGAAGTAGTCTGAATGCAAAATACAGGTCCTCGCCTGATTCTGCAGATCCAAACGCATCATCCAGGGACGCAACGCACTCTGCGGGAGTAATATCCGCCTTTGCAGTACGGGCTGCCTTAACTATCTCAAAAGCTGGACCCCTGAGACTTTCAACCAACCGCCTTCTTTTCTCTCTCTCGGAACAGTCAGACTCTTCGATAAAGAGTAGTGCCTGCTCCTTCCATTGTTCGAACGAGTCTTCGCCACCCGGTGTAGGCAACACACCTGAGAAAACTCTCAAACGCTTATAGCTGCCCCCCTCTGTAAAGGGCTTTCTGGATCTCTCCAAAAATTCTCCCACGGCACTCAATACCGATTCAGTGGTACCTGCCAAAGAGCGTGCGGGAGGGAACAAGGAATATATGTCCTCCACAGTTCTGCCTTCTGTCCGTAACAAAGCCTTCAGTTTATCACCGAAATCAGACAACGAAGGTGGGGCATCGGGCGATGGAGTAAGATCTGCTAATATTATAAGCCACTGATCACCCCCAACAACAGGAACGATTTCCGAAGGAACCCGGTCTTTTTGTACACGCTCCTTACACTCACATACGACTAGGGCACTATTAAGCTCAGAACTGAATGCCTGTCCTCTGACACGAACACGACCTAAGCATTTAATTGATTGTACAATTTCTTCAATCTGTTCATTCGCAGGGACGCTCTCACTATCAGGGATAGCAACCAATAACGAGTGGGCTTCGTTGATTTCCAAACCCCGACACCAACCCCTCAACTCTAAAGCTAACTTGGTTCGAACACTCATTTTCAACAAATGGACATATACTATTCAAAAAGAAAACACGGCTTTAGCACTAAGCGCTTCACTAATACCCCAAGACTGATCCCAGCGGTGCCTCCATTTTATGTAGCACCCCTCTTCCACACCGTGTGGGCTAGGTTACACACAAACCTCGATAGGGGTGCCCCCTGAGTTCTTTTACCTAAATTTACTAACTATAGCCGTCGGGGATTAGTTATATGTATACTCATACACATATTACAAACGAAGGCACTCAGAACAAACCGACACGACACAAGAGCATATAATAAATTCAACCACTCTTTACTTAAGCAATTGTTACTAACTGGAAATAAAAAGATAGTTAAACAAAATACCCTGGACTTCTTCGCATCTGCCCGTTAACTTAAAATTAAGTACCTAGCTTATACACCTATATAAACCAAATTACCAAAATAGATTTCACAAAATTGCACATTCACCATAAATGTGATATTGAGTTCGACCCAGTAACCAGAGTTCTACGTTGCAGGCCGGTTAGTTGCTCGTGATCGTGGAGGCCACAAATTAACACAGCCGCTTCGCTCTGTTAAGCCCATAAAAGAATAAAACTTCAATACCTCGTCGCGTTAGGAGGAAAGCGAGGGGCGGGCGGTGTCCGGCAGCGTGTTGCGCCCACACAGCTTCTTTCCCCTCAGTTCCAGGAGTCGTCGATCCCAACGGAGATTTCCACGTCCCCCTTCTGTAGGTGGATGATGGTTCTTCTACGCCGAGTAAAGTACCACAGCAATGTCCTCACCTTAGCCCGTGGCTAACTGCAGGACGTTAGTCTTCAGCTCGGCCGAATGCTTTCTGTCTAGCACGACCTCACCACTATTGACTGCCCATTTACGTTTACTCGAGTTAACTCGTTTAAATGTCTAGCCGACACCTTAAACTCTATCTATTCCCTTAGGCTGGAGATAGATGAACAATCTTTCACTTTTTTAGGTGTTCCCCAAAAACACGACTCTCTGTCCCTCTTCTTCTTTTCCCTCCTCCAAAGAGCGCGCAACTCTCCCGGAAGTTTTGTCCAATCACAATAAATCAAAGATTACCAGCCCAATCCCTGCCCTCTTACCTAACAGTCTCCAGGTAAACCACTTTCCACTAAGTCCCCTTCAACCCAATATACATTACAGTGAATGGCCCGATATAACCCTTATGTACATCAAAACAAAAGAACAACAGCAATACTGTGCACAGCAACACACCTCTGTCACCTAGTCATAAAAACAAATGAAACATGAAATAAACAAAATATTTTAACCCTGCTACATGTGCATGTAGATCCCTGTAATGTAGAAAGTTCTGTTGCCACTGAATCTTTTACTTCTTGTGCACCCTCTGATCATTCTGATGATGAGCCAGAAGAGACTCTTGCTGTTGATGAATCCCTCTTTCTGCGAAATATCACACTCTTCTATCTTAAACTTCAGGCTAAACTACTGTTACCTGCTACTACAATACAGACTATTATTGAGGGATATCAAGATGTCCATGATATTAGTCTGACAAATTTTATTAATAACTTAAGTGACAAACTGACTGTCCTTGGAGTCCCAGACACCACAATCAATGACATTATGGTGGAACTCAGAAAAGAAGATCTTCTCACTGCCTGTAACAGTGGGCCTTTGAGCACAGACCAGAAAAGAAAGACCGCTTTTAAAAAATATTTTAATTATGTTGAGCCTGTGCCTCTGTTGTTAGGTACCGATGATAAAGGTAGGGAATCATTTGCCCAGTATGTACCTGTTCAAGAAACATTGGCTACACTTTTTAAAAGCAAATCTATTCAAGAACAGTATGCAGCAACACGTTCCCAGCCATCATCAGAGGGTCTTTTCCAGGACATTATGGATGGGAAGGGAGCTCAGTGCAACCCTTTATTTAAAATGGAGCCATCCTCGCTTGGTCTGATACTCTATCAGGATGCGTTCGAAGTTGTCAATCCACTTGGCTCTTCAAAAAAGAAACATAAGATTGTAGCAGTTTATCTAACTCTGACAGATATTTTGCCTCATAACAGATCCACCACAGATAAAATGCAACTTGTTCTCTTGTGCAACGAGCAGGCATTTAAATATTTTGGGATAGACAAGGTATTTGAGCCTCTCATAAAAGACCTGAAAGCTCTTGAGGAGACTGGTGTTGTAATAGGTGATGGGCAAATTGTCAAAGGTCGACTGTGTGCTATCTCAGGTGACAATTTAGGGTCTCACAGTATCGGCGGTTTTGTTGAGAACTTTAGTAAGAGCCATTACTTCTGCAGATACTGTGATTTAGATAGAACTACTTTTCAGAACTCGCCACTATTGTGTGGCAACACACGAACAGAACAGTCCTATCGGAATCATCTGCAGGAATTAGGCACCAGTGGAAGAAATTCTGAGGTCGGCATTAAATCAGACTCTCCTTTTAACCAACTATCCTTCTTTCACGTTTGCCAGCCTGGACTGCCCCCATGTCTTGGGCATGACCTGTTTGAAGGCATTGTTTCGAGTGACCTTGCTTTGTTTATTGGTTATCTAGTTAAGAATAAACATTTTAGTTATCTACATCTCAACAGGTGCATAGATCAATTCAAGTATCAGGGGAGTGATGCCCACGACAAACCAGCTGATGTTTCACCAGGTAGCAATAAACTTACTGGACATGCCGCCCAGAACTGGTGTCTCCTTCGTTTGCTACCCCTACTGGTGGGAGATAGGATTAAGAATCCATGTGACGATGCAGTTTGGCAACTTCTGCTGCAGCTAAGAGAAATTGTAGAACTCATTTGTGCACCAGCAATCACAACAGATCAGGTCGCTTATCTTAAAATACTCATTGAGGACTACATATACTTTCGAAGACAGCTCTTTCCTGATCAGTCCCTGAAGCCCAAACACCACTATTTGCTTCATTATCCACAGCTCATTACAGAGTTTGGCCCCCTAATTCGCCTTTGGACTCTCAGGTTTGAGAGTAAGCACTCTTTCTTCAAGAGATGTGCTAGAAAGTTGCACAATTTCAAAAACATCTGCAAGACAGTTGCCGAGCGACACCAGCTCTTCCAGGCCTATTTGAGTGCCGGTGAAATGTTCCAGCCAAGTGTGTTATTTGATAAGGGCACAGCATTCTACGTAAATGACTACAGTGACAAAATCAGAAAGGCTGTGGTTGGTTTGAATTTGGAATTTATAGATACAGTAGCATCTCATGTAGTGACAGTGAAGGGCACTTCATACAAAAAGGGCATGTATATCTTGTTGGGGAAAACTGAAGAAGAATTGGAGGTTGGCAAGATAGAGCTGGTCATTGTTCACCATGGTTCTGTGTTCTTCATCTCAGAAAAATATTTGTTTGTGAAATTGAGTGACATTGGGGTCTATTGCGTATTAGGGACAGCCCAAGAGGAGTTTGTTTGTGTGAGGAATGAGGATCTGCTTGATTATTATCCTTTGCCAGCTTATGAGATGTGTGGTATGCCAGTAATCTCTCTCCATCACTCGTTTGCAGAAACCTACTAATACAATGACTGCTGCATCAGAGGAGATCAGCAAGGCTGTCTTGGCTGCTCTTCCAGGGCTCCCCTCAGATACCTTGGCATCCTTGATGACAGGCCTGGAGAGCCTTGGCATGCAGAGCAGGGAGGACCTCTGCTATTTGAAGGAAGATGATCTTCTGACCTACCTTCGTCCAGTCCAGTGCAGAAGGCTCATTTGTGCCTTTACACCAAAAGGTTCTGTTAATATCTCCCAGGAGAGAGAGATTCAGTTACACTAAATAGAACAAAAGGTGGTACCAAAAGAAAAAGTGGTCACTGTTTAAAGTAAGTTATGTTACCTATTCAATGATGTGGGAGAGGGACTATGTCTATTGACAATAGAGCATGGTCCAGCTAATCTTTGAGGATATTCTCTCCATTCTATGTAAATAATTGCATTCAATTGTTATATTCCATCTTTAAGGTTGTCTTTTAAGTAATTTTTATTTGTTTTGTAAGCTTTTTAAATATAGCTACCATTCTAGTATAAATATCACTTTCTCCTGAAAGTTCAGACTACCAGCTTTGAAAATGTGGAAGTAAATATAAAAATGTATGTAAATGTTTTTGCTTCAAGTAGAAAATATCATTGTGGGTGTTGGAATAAAACATTAGTGTTACAATGATCAAAATATTTATTTCAGATCCCTCTTCAGCCCCATTTCTCCCTGGAAGTCCAGATCCCTCCTCTGCCCTGTTTCCTCCTGGAAGTCGGGAAACCTCCTCAACACTGTGTTGCCCAGATACACCCAGAACATTCAACACCAGAGGACAACTTCTGCCATCACCACACACACCATGGCCCGTAAATTTTAAAATAAACTGGGAGAAAATGCCGTCAGAGATACAGTCAGCTATCGCAAATTCAACAAGACCAAATCCAGCAGCGAGAAGAGCGATGATCAGAAGTGTTGTTGATCAGATGAGAGAGCACAATGCAAACCCTAAAAGAGGGATCTGTGCGCAGGTTGCCAATGATATAGTTCGGAAATACCCCCAATGCTTTGGTGATGTAGATGGTGATAATAATGTAGCTGCAGCTTCTCTTTTACAGCAACTCAAAACTAGAATTGAGCATTTAAATAGAAATAACACCATGGCACGGCTCCGACAGAAAAGGCCCTCTATTTCAGGAATGAGGAGGCAGGAAAGAGGTCCCATGGACCAGTATGGATGTGTGCGGTGGCAGCCCAAAGAACTTCCCGCTGGGGAGACAGAAGAAAGCTTGCAAGAAATGAAAAGGCAAATGCTGCAACTTTATGCCCAATTTGGAATGGCAGGAGCAGAGAAAGGAGAGTTCCAGAGATGGCATGAAAATACTTACATGCTCCAGCGCTGCGATCTCAATGCTGATCCTCCACTCAGCATATCCAAAATCAAGGATGACTGGCCATTTCTGTTTTCCCTGAAGGGTCTGTTCTCTCACTTTAGTGAACTGACCGGTATTTCCATTCTGGAGAAGCTCCCAGCAGCCATTGAGCAAAGAAGCAAGACTATAATCGAGTATTTTGAACAACACAAGACAAAAGCTGTGAGTGAAGTCTTGGATGCCTTTCAAGAAGTGAACGGCAGCAAGGCCATCTGCATTATCCTATGCCTACTTGCCCACTTTAATGAGAATGGCATCTTTCTTAAAGCTGATGTGAGTATAACTTGCGCGCGCACACACACACACACACTTTGGCTCGTTCTCTCAAACTGTTGTTTTGTAAATTGCTCGTGCAGTACTGTTGTGTTGGTAATATAGTCTCCACACAAACTATCTATTCCAAATTATTCTAATATTCCATAGATGGTCTGAACCTCTATTGGGAGATGTTATGCCGTTGACTGGCTAACATCCTTTTACTGTTTTAGACAGTGTAGCATACATATTTTAAAAGCATTAGCCATTTTTTTAATTCAGTGTTCAGTGTAAGACATTTTCTTTTTCTCAAAGCTAGACTGTATGGAATAATAATAAAATAATAATAGATTTGTAACTGTTATTTGTTGGCTATAAATTTTGTCATGTTTATACACTTTTTTTTTTTTTTTGTTTTTTTTGTTTGTTTGTTCCCTAGCCATCTGCAATAGCTGCTGATATCCAGGAAGAGACCCTACCCAGCACACCATGCTTAATTGTACAAGGTATATTCCTCCCTTATTTTGTTAAGGATTATTACAGTGCTTAAGGTTTTTCAGTGCTGGAATTCTGAAACATGGCTGTTGTAGATTAAAAAAATAATAAAGAAGTGAAATCAAAGCACTGACTATGACTATAAAAAGCTAAAATATACCTGATTTAATTTTGGCCACTATCCCCTTTGTAGTAGTATTCTTTCCAGTGATACACAGCTCCCAGTGCTTCTGCTTCAGTTGAAATGCTTTTTAAGAGTATTTAAGTGTATCCAGCGTGCTACAATGTGACAGCACATGTACTTATAGTGCGTGGAAAATGTGCAAGTTTTCTAAAATGAAAACTGGGTCACCTTTTTGACTCAGTAGAGGAGATCCAAAAAAACGTCACAGATGGTACTGGATATGCTTAAATAGCGAGTGTTCCAACCAAGCCAGGAGCACTGAGAACTGTATATCACTGCACAAGGAGACTATTTTGAAGGGGTTAGCAGCTAATTTTAAATTGGGTAAATTTTTTTTTTAATTTACAGGCACACTGAACTTTTTGACTGCACCCTGAACATATTTCCGGCACAGAAAGTTTCCTTGCTTTAAGTCCTTTAAATTGTTGTTCCATATATATAAGAAGGAAGAAATGGCTGTAGTTCAGTATAAGCCTATTACTGTAATGTTTCTGTCCTGTCATTGTCTTTGTTTGTGTTTCGATTTCTAATATGTGCTCCCCAGATTCTGCCCTTGTGTTTGCCAATGACCATGCACTCCTTGTTTGCCCTAGGAGTTTTCACCTGTGTGTTTGTCATTAGTTCCTGTATTTGTTCCCCTGCCTTTGTTCAGTTCATTGTGGGTCATTAAATGTTACCTCCCTGATGTCTTGTGTTTCCTTCTGTTCCTGCTCCTGTCCTGTAGCTTTCTAGTGCTCTTTTAGTTATATTGTGTTAATGCATTTTAGGAGAGCCACTAAGCGCAGACAAGTGGATGATGTCCATTGAAGGAACGATCGTGATGGGGCCCCACAACAATCTTTTGAATGGAGTGGCAGCGAAATTCTTCAGTCTTAATGGATCTCACAACACTTCAGCATGTTATTCTTATTAAGTGAGGGTCATTTTGTAGGATTCTGTACTCAAACAAAGTCTCTGAGAACCTGACACATTGCTCTTCTGGAGACTCCAGGAAGGTTCAGCTCTGGAAAATGATGTCGCTGGAGACTTAATGGTTTCTGATGGTTTCTCACTTAATTCTTGACATTAATTATTCATTCTTTTGCAGTTAATATGTCTTTTCTTCTCCACCTATTTCTTCTGACTCTGCTAACCCAATGAGCATTTCGCTGCCCAGTGGTCATTCCTTAACTTTACTAATTCTATTATTACATTAGTACTGCATCCTTCTCATGCGCATGCAATAATTTTTAAATTTTAGTCTGAGTTCAATCTCTTTCTTGGCTCATTTTATCTGGATAGAGAATACTTGCTGAATAATTTGGCACACCTAAATATAAGGAGTTTCTGACTTTCAGCCTTCCCAGACAATTATATATCACTTATATATGATTAAAATACAAAACCAATAGTAGTTATTAAGATTGAAGTGGTTTGGGATTGGTAAAATGTTCTTGTAAAAAAAAATATGATGAAGTATGAATTTCAACTTGCCTAATAATTCAGCACACCGTGTATAGTCCATAAGAGACAATAATAGTTGAATTTATAAAAATTACCCTGTTCAAAAGTTTACATACACTTGATTCTTATTACTGTGTTCTTACCTAGATGATCCACAGCTGTGTGTTATTTGTTTAATGCTAGTTGTTTAATGCTAGTCTCCTGTTTGTCCTGAACAGTTAAACTGACCGCTGTTCTTCAGAAAATTCCTTTGGCTCCCACAAACCCCTGACTCTTAATGCATGGTGTTTCCTTCTGGAGCATCAGTGAGCATTTGAACCTTCTGTGATAGCTGCATATGAGTCCCTCAGTTGTTCTCAGTGTGAAAATATGGATTCTAAAAATCATTCAGTCCTTGTTGGAAAGGGTTCAAATACACAAAAATGCTGAAAAACTACAGAGTTTGTGGGAGCTGAAGGATTTTTCTGAAGAACAGCAGTCAGCTTAACTGCTCAGGACAAACAAGAGACTTACGAACAACTATCACTAAACAAATAACATCATCCAGGTAAGACCACAGTAATAAGAATCAAGTGTATGTAAACTTTTAAACAGGGTAATTTTTTATAAATGTAACTATTTTCTCGTATGGACTATATGTAAATGTCTTTTATGTGAAATATCTAGTTCAGGCCAGTACTACATAAAAAATAACCTCTTACTTTGTTAAAATAGTTAACATTTTGCAGAATCTGCAAAGTGTAGAAACATTTGACTTCAACTGTACATACAATGAATGATGTTTGCCAAATTTTAAAAAATAGTTATCTTCATCCAAATGGTATAAGACTTTGTACGGTGGTAAACACTTGCTAGATCTACAGGATTAAACAAAATTGGAATGATATCTTGATTTTTATAGTAGATTTTTATAGTACAAAATGTCATTTTTGTAACATTTTTATTTTCAAATGTGATTTTATTATGTTTATTAATGTTTTTACTTCACATTTGTGTAGTTTTTAGAGAACTCATGGTATACCAGAAGAATCTGGAAAATTAGTGTAACCAATGTGTCCTAACTTTTAGAGAGTTAACCTGTATACATAACCTGTACATAACCTGTATATTTCTTGCCGTAAATTCACGGCAATTAGTTGCCAGGAATTTCCTGTAAATTTACAATAAATTTTTAACAGTGTACTCATACCTGTAATCATACCCTGGATTTGATTCTTAGCCATGGTGTTTTGGTGGAGCCCGTATATTATCCCTCAGAATCCTCCATTTTCAGATCATTATTTGTTAACATTTGAAATACAATGCCAGACAAAAAAAAAAATTGTAGCGCCTCAATTGAAAATAAAATTGAACAGGTAACTGTGAACATGGAGAAATCGCTTTGCAGCACTCTAGGTCTTGTAGCTCCATATAAGAAAATAAATCATCGAGATAAGCAATCTGCCCCCTGGTACTCTGATCATATGCATGAATTTATATAGGCTTCACGCAAGCTAGAGTGCAAATGGTGCTCAACTAAACTAGAAGTTTTCATATCAGCCTGGAAAGAGAGCCTCTCTAAGTATAGGTAAGCACAAGTGACTGCTAAGTCTGTGTATCTCTCCAGACTAATAGAACAACAAAAACAATCCTAAATTCCTGTTTGAATCTGTGTCTCGGTTAACACAGAATTCTTTAACTCAACAGTCTCTTATGTAGGAATTATTAGCTCAGGTAATTTTAATATCTCCACCAATATGTTTGAAATTAATTAAAGTTTAATAAATTAATATTTAATGCTGATTATTAACCAATCGTTATGCCGAATGGTCGGCTCCTCCAAACTCAATTGCGGTATCCCTGTGAGTCTGTTAATGTGAGACTTAAATGGGATTCACTAATTGCCAGTATCGCTTAGTAACCTGGGTTAGAAGGCTCGTCCAGCGAGCTGCATCACCAGGTAATGTAAACGAGTGGTAGCGAAGCTCCCCTCACGGCTGATGAGAGAGAGTCTCGCGATGTTTCAGGCGAGTTTGAGGTTCAGAGCGTGTAGCAAGATCGCACAGAGGCAGGGACTTTATTGTGAGTACTCAATGACGGAGGCTGAAGTTGTGTAAAAGACATGCATTTATTCCTAGCTAACACTACAACTAACATAACACTACAACTAACATAAGACAGACATTACACCTAACACAAACTAACGGTATAATAATATTGATATTACCACAAACTAACGGCCACGCCTATCTATGGATAAGATGTGCTGTTTGTAATATGAATATTTGATGTAATATCCGCACAAAGTGTAACATCTGTTGAGGTGCAACCCAAAACCCCTGTATCCTATACTGATGTGAATCAGTCACATAGATACAATAATTAATTGTTTAATCAATTAATGCAGATGGTATGAGGTATGTACCTGTGAAGCTGGTATGGCATGTTTGGTATCAAACTGATTGTTAATCACCCCTGATTCCAAATCTGGTCAGTGATTACCATAAAAGTGGATGTATCAAAAGTTATAACAGCTTAATGAAAATCATCAGTAAAGGTAGAATCAGGCGGGCCATAAATCCCAAAAGGACTGATACAGACCCCCTTCCGAAAGCCCGCCAAATGGATGGCCAGCCATTGGGCCAGGAGTCAAATTCCTGGTCATCCCTATTCATGAACTTTAGACCATAAAAATCTAGCACCTCAGAACAAAGGCAAGCAGAACAACCGCCAACCAGCGCAGAGAACAACCAGCAGCAGCGCAGAGAAAACCATCTGCCCGAAGGAGAACATCAGCCCAGGAGAAGAGAAACCCACAAGAAACCCTCCGGTGAAGGCCCAGCTGAACAGAGAACAGCACCCAAGACAAAGCTTCACCAGGAGAGAGAATCTAAAGGGACTCCACTCCACTGCTCCAAACACCGCGCCTTCCTGAGTGCCATCAGCTCAGCAGCTCTGCCATCAATTGCCAAGACCCCCCCCCCACTCTTCAACCAAGTAAACCAACTTCCTTTCATTCTAACAACTTAAGCTGTTCTGTTTAACCTGCTATAAGACTTTAGGGTCGTGTTTCCACAAACTATGCTTGCTTTGCAGAACAGTATTTCCCATTTAAGGTTACTCATTTAAATCCGGTCATTGCATTTTGATAATTACATCGTTTGTTTTATTCCGTTATTTCGTGTTTGTTGTTTGTGTTAGGTGTAATGTCTGTCTTATGTTAGTTGTAGTGTTAGTTAGGAATAAATGCATGTCTTTTACACAACTTTAGCCTCCGTCATTGTGTCTCATAATAAGTTCCTGCCATTGTGCGATCTTGCTACACGCTCTGAACCTCAAACTCGCCTGAAACATCGCGAGACTCTCTCTCATTGGCCGTGAGGGGAGCTTCGCTACCAATCGTGTACATTACCTGGTGATGCAGCTCGCTGGACGAGCCTTCTAACCCAGGTTACTAAGCGATACTGGTAATTAGTGAATCCCATTTAAGTCTCACATTAACAGACTCACAGGGATACCGCAATTGAGTTTGGAGGAGCCAACCATTCGGCATAACAATTGATTAATAATCAGCATTAAATAATAATTAATTAAACTTTAATTAATTCAAACATATTGGTGGAGAATATTAAAATTTATTTGAGCTAATAATTCCTACAGTATAAAATGTTGCATAAAAATCAAACACACTGCACTGTTTAAAAACAACACTCCTCTGTTCACTTTATTTTCATATTCTTCTGCAAGAATATCAGTTTGTCCACATTTTCTGGCAAGAGGCGAGACCTACTTGCAGTGACTATGTCCCCTGCCATTGAAAAAACACGCTCACTTGGCACAGATGTACCTGGGACAGCGAGGTTATGTTGTGCCAACTTAGCAATGTGAGGGTACTTATGCTCATTGCTCTTCCACCATGCTAGTGGGTTTTCATCCACAGAGATGCAGCCTGTGGCTTTGTATGAGGTGACCTCTTCACCAATGATGTCTGACAAAGGCTTTGTGCTTCTTTCCTCTGTTGTAAAAAAATCCGCAAATACCGTTGCCATGGCAGATTTTTTCTGGGGGGGAGAGGTCTCTGATGGCCCTGGCTCCGCTCCTGAGGCCGCTTGTATGGGGCGCCATTTGTAAAGTTACGAAACATTTTTGTACTTGCCACTTTTTCAACATTTAGAGCAATTTTCTGACATTTAGCTAGAAGTCAATGGTGTTGTGGATCATCATATTTTTTGCTGTGTAGATTATTTGCACAATTGTTCATCATATGTAAATATAAATGGTATGTCTATATATAAATATTAAATGTAAATGTCAAATATAAATGTTAAATGTAAACGTAAATATAAAAGTTAAATGTAAATATTAAAGTTAAATGTAAATATAAATGTTAAATGTTAACTTATATCTAAATGTTAAATGTAAAAGTTAAATGTAAATATAAATCTAAATGTTAAATGTAAAAGTTAAATGTAAATATAAATCTAAATGTTAAATGTAAATGTTAAATATAAATATAAATGTTAACTTATATCTAAATGTTAAATGTAAATGTTAAATGTAAATGTTAAATATAAATGTTAAATGTAGACTCTAAATGTTGAGAACATATGCAAATTCGCCACGCCCATCTGCATAGAAATGGGCGGTAACGACGAAATTAGCCCTCTAAGTGGTTCGCTTGCAAAACGGCAGGTCCAATCGCGAGGACCGTAATCCATTGAGAAATCGTCGCTCGTTCGCATGTCGGTAAATACTGACTTTATTTAATGTGCGGTTAGGCACTTTGTAAAGTAAATTAAGTTATCTGTGACAAAGCACTCCAGTGAGTGTCAGGCCTCGATCGTCCGCTCTTTCCGTGTGCCACGCCCCCTCGTTAACCCTGTGTGGATTCCCCATGTTTACCAGCTGTTCCTGATTGTTGTCAAATTTGTCATTACTCCATTGTATTTAGTCCACGTTTCCATTTCTTTCTCCAGTCTGGTCATTATATTGTAATTCTGCTTTACCGCTCGTCTGTGTTCCTTTTGCTAATTAAACCCGGCATTCCCCCGATCCTAGGTCTCCTCGCCTCTGCTTCCCCGGTCAGCGTTGTAACAGTGAGCCTGCTTCCATGCTGCAATGTGAACATTTGCCATGTTCCTAAAAATTCTGTTTATTGCACAGTGTCTGACCACACAGACCTACAGGCTATTGCCAGATGATCATACTAGACATATCAACTGGACATATTTTACACTATTACAGATTGATGTCTTGTACATACACAGAAACTGATTTTATCGATTACTCAAGAACATTCAATATAATTAATACCAATTTTTTTCACGTTTTATATATATATATATATATATATATACTGTATATATATAACATATATATTATATATATATATATAACATATATATTATATATATATATAACATATATATTATATATATATAACATATATATTATATATATATATAACATATATATTATATATATATATAACATATATATTATATATATATATAACATATATATTATATATATATAACGAACCGAATCAGGCTTAATCAAGATAGGTGATCTATCATTTTAACGATCCCCAATTAAATTAAACCCACATAGCAAAATGAGTCTGAACCGGATCCGGGCCAAATGTTCTTCAGAAACCGTTGCAGATCCGTAAACCGCATCTGGCCCGGTGTCTTTTTGCACAACGGACCAGTACCAGTCCGAATCCGCTTTCCAGATTTGAAACAGATTTGGGCCATATCTGGGCCAGCTTTACATTGAATATTACCAAATCTGGCCTGTATTTGCACCAGAGTCAAAAGGTAAATTCAGATCTGGTCCGAATGTGGCTCACACTCATTTTTTCCAGACTGACTGCTGACCACTTCTGCTCCAGGATCCTAAGTGAATTGGTACACTATCTAATCTAACCTAATATGGAATACATGGAACACTCAAATTGACCCTGTTCATCTTCAAAATTTTATTGTAAACATAACATGCAATAAGTCACATTTTGCAAAATAATTAAACAGAACATTTTTAAGACATAAAAAGAACAAACATTTAACAAATTTATGGTCCACTGAGCATTCAACCATCCTGTCCAGGTGTGGAAGCCCTAAAAAAAACAAACAAAAAAATATATAATTTTGTGCACAAATACATCATGGCAACTGATTTCATGATAATTTTTACCTATGACTGTACAATATGTCCATTTATCTTCTAAGTCATCACAGCCTCAGTATGTTTCCCAGAGTAACAGTTATTATTAGTTATACTGGTGAAACAGTGATACAGCCTGCAGTATTCCCACCAAACAAAAGCATTTTAGGGATAGAAGCCTAATGATTACTATTAATCATTAGGCTTTATGACATCTAAATTTATTAGTTTATTGAAGTATTAGCACCTGTCATTGCTTTCCCTTGTCCCTGTAGCATTCTACATCATATTCACTCATTCTATAATGCTTAATATTTAAACTAGTTTATCACAAACGTAACACAGACCAGTAAAGTTGGTGAGACTGAATCTGAAATTCTATAATTATTCAATTGAGCAAAGTTCAGACTCATGGTTTGACTAAAAACACTAAAGAATAGAATCTCACTCTATTGCTGATTATGTCCAAAGGCAGATGTTTATAATTTTATAGATTTTATAAAGGTCAGAACCGGATTTAACAGGTTCTCCCCGTGTCTGCTTCGGTTTCTGGTTGCTTTCAACAGAACATGTAGTAGAAAATGTTCTAAACTGACCTAGTGTTAATACATGTGTGGTCACATTCCTGTGTCCAAGGTGGTCCCTGTCTAGGACCCCATATACCGGTTGTTTTAGACTAGATCACTGCATCCCTGAATTGAATAGAGCTGTCATAGATGGTGTGTTTGGTTCAGAAATGGGAAATCTCATGACTATAGAAGACAAGATTATGGACACTGAACACCATAATTAATGAAGCCTGTGTTCAGGGGTCCAATTACTCTGTTCGTCACCATGTATTTTTTATTATTGGTAGAAATAATAAACACTGACCTGTAACACTCCCTGCGTCCACATCCATGGTCAGATGCAAGGTTGAACCATCAGATTGCATGCTTATTTATCCTTTAGGTTTCTGTGGCATTGCTGCTCACTTTGCATGCTCGAACAGCTCCTAAATGGGAAAAAAACAGATATATGTGGAGTTTATCCCCTTCATCTGGAACATACAGTGCTCTGTCTGGGCCTTATTGTTTATTAAGACTGGTTATTTTCATAATTTTTTGTCCATTATAATCACAATACTGTTTTTCACTGTCAGGAAGCTAGAGCTGTACAAACCAAACTGAAAAATGTTCAAACTGTTGCGTTGCTAATATATATTCCAAACACACGCATTTTTAACCATAACATAAAACTGTTGGTAATACTTACTAATCAAAAGTGTCTTCAGATTCATTACACTGAATTTCATTTTTTGGTTGGCTCCCTTCCAACTGATTTTTTTCCCAACACTGTTGCTGAACATGTGACCCAAGATGTTCCACGTCACCTTCTTCACATCTTGCCCTCCTAGTGATGATAAAACTTTGAGCTGTAAAATAGAAAATGCAAAGTCATATTTAATAATAATATGGGTGATATTAAATACATAGCTATCCCCTGCTTTATGAATGCCCTTTACAAAAAAATGCTTTTACGAAAGACATTTTTAAATACCTGTTTTTTTCTAAATATATATTTTTTTAGTAATGAATGAGAAGCAACAAAAAACCAGGTCTGTGAGAATCCATGCTTTTATTTTGTGCTTCTGTTTCTGAGATGTGTCACTGCTACTGGCAAGTTGAACTTCACTGTAATACATTATTTTTTGCTTTATCTAAGGTGTGCAGTTACATCATACCTGCTTTGATTTTTTGGGGTCTGGGAACGCTCAACTTTTCCCCAATAGAAATTAATGGGAATTGCTTCTCTGCTTTACGAAAATTCAGTTATGAAATGTTTTGTTTCCAGCATTTATAAATTTCCAACTTATTCACAACGTACTACTCATATTTTGAAGCTTAAATGTTACATTAAGACATTGCTAGCTGTTAAAACAAAGCACAATGTTCACATAAAAATCAAATATGAAATACTAAATTTACTACCAGACTCTTTTTGGCTCCAGTCTTTGCAGAATCAGCTAGCCATGATTCCATCTGCTCCACTTCCTCAGTGGTGTTTAATGGGAACTACAACCCTTCTGGCATCTCTAGAGACTCCTGACACTCTTGGTTTTCGAAGACCTTTGAGTTCAGGTTATTCAGCATTAAAATGATTTGGTTTTGTTGGTGCTTGACCTGCTCCAGAAGAGTGAGCATATGCAACTGGGCAGCTGTAATATGAAAAAAGAGTACATCAGTAGGTTAAAGTTACAAAACAAAGTGATGCAAAAATTGAGCTATCAAAAACAATAGCACTGGGGACAGAAAATGTAGTAAACTGTTCCACAGGAATATAACTGAATATAACAAATTGACAGGGATAAGACAACTGTCAAACACACCAAGAGAAATCAAACACCCTCTGTGCCATAAAATGGGTGTGGCATAAAGGACCTAATATTTGCAACACAAATAAGAGGCAAGTCTGAAGGACTATGTCAGCTGTGTAGGGGATTAAAAAACATACCTGTGCAGGGAATTTGTCCAGTTCCAGTCCTGGCCACTCTGCTAGTTGGGTGGAAAAGATGTTGACCGTCCAAAGTGGTGGTGTTCATCTCGGGGAGAGACAGCCTGTAAGTAGGCTGAGCTTTTGCTGCTACTGGAGGTGTCACCTGAGGAGTGATATTTGGTGGCGGGGGAATGGGAGGAGCCTGGGCTGAGGTACTTGGCAGGCGAAGAGCTGGAATATAGTCCCGTCGTTTCTTGTGAGGGGCTTTCATCTCAGTATCATCACTATCAAAGTCAGAATCTCCTAAATAGTGGCTGAAAGCAGAAAACACACAAATGTAAGCCACATTTTAATTAAGAATACTTTAGATACTGCAAAAAATCATTAGTAAACATTATCAAAAAATTCAGTATTATGCTATTCATTTTTGTACCTAATTACGTAACCTAACCCTAAACCAGATGTTTAAGGCTTATTACTATTTATAAATCACTTATTCATTAGTTATATTATTTAGCAGTAACTAAAGTTTCACAAAATACAAATGCAGAAATCAATCAATTTTGAAGCAGTAATACTAACACAGGTTTGGGTTTTCTCCGAGGTCTTGAGTCTTCTTCATCATCCTGTTCGGACTGCATGTCTGATGTGCTGCAGGTTAAAGATTTTTTCATTGCTTGGCGTGCCTGCAAGTAGTTGTCTGAAACACAAATTTTCACAATGGCAAACAAATCAGTGTGTTAACACCACTAATAAAATAGTAACAGTAGTAGTAAGTTTGTTAACGTTGTCAATCATTCTTAAGTAAAAAAAAGGTTAATTTTAATTTTAGGATTTTCAACATACAATCTGACATTTCAGAGCTGAACATACCACATGACTTTAAAACCGTGCAGTCATGCTGGTCCCAGTCCTCGCCCGGCCTTTCCCTTTGCTGAATTGCTTTGTCAATCCTTTTGTCACTTTTATAGTTAGGCCACATAGTCTCTCCAGCACTGTACCATTCTGAAGGTACAACTGCCACAGATTGCGTTGCCAAGAATTTCACAACATGAAACATACTGGAATAAAAACAGCAACACTATGATATAGACATTAGAGGTAACACTTTAGGGTTGGTATTGCAGACACATCTAACACTAATGAGTAACATGTAAAGGCAAAAGCATGCAAATATTATTTCAGTGGTAATAAATCTGGCAAAACATGAATTATAATGTTGTTCATTATGAATGAAACAGGTATAAGACTGTTACTAATATTTATTACTAAATTAACATGAATTTATATGTACTAAGAAATTGTTATGCTTTATAGTGTTTATATAATGCTTGCTGATGACATTTTGCAGTAGCAAGATTGTACATTTGCCTTAACTTTGATGGCTTTTATGCCATCAATATAGTTTCTGAGAATGAGTTAATCTTCTCACATTAATATGCTTTTGAAATTTTTAATTAGTAAGCATACAACACACAAGAAACACTTGCAGTTTTTAACAGTACTATATTGATAAAAGTTCATTTAACAATGGACAAATACATAAACAGTATTTAAGAACAGGTTCATTTAACAACTTGACAATGGATTAATGTTCAAATATATAAATTTAAAAACAAACCAACATACACAATACATAAGCAACAAACCTTATATACAATCATGCGTCTGTGTGGTACAGGAGATAGGAATAGAGACAGAGAAATCTTTGGTAAGTTAGTTATGCAGTAATGGTATAACCACAAAACCATCTTTGTGAGGCAAGACAACAAATTTCTGCATAATGTTAGAACACTTGGCATACTTCAGTTCCTCCGACAAGTGAGACACAAAATAAATGCTCAAAAATTCAGAGATAAAAGGATAATCAAAGAAAGCACTCTGTTCAAAGACTTTGTACAAAACATACACGTCATCTGAACAAGAAACAATGTTAAAAACAACACAAATTTCATTTCCAATGTTGAAAATATTATCTCCTGTTGGAACTTTAACAGTCCACTTGTCTTCATACATTTCCTGGTACTGTCCATTCACTCCTAGAACACTTAAAAGCGGGCCAATAAAGTGTGGTTTTTTAAGAGTACATTTCAGCACTGAATAGTGTTGGGTGTTCTGCTGCTCAGACACTCTTCTGAGAATCTGCTGGAGTGGACAGCTTGCTTTTCTAACAAATTTTTTAAGTTTGTGCAGGTAGTTCTCATAAGGGAAGGATGATATTTTATCTAGACAACCATGCAATATGACATCTTGTGGGAGATGTACTAAGGCATGCACATTGTAAACAATTTCATGCTGGCCATAAATGTCTCCAAAATGACTGACAAAACTACAAAGCAATGTTTGTGTGTATGATGCATGAGTTAATGACAAACTTGGACTGATTAGTATGGAGATGCTGGCAAATAGAAGCATGAAGTTATTGTACATGTTGCTGTCAAGAAAAGACATAAGGACAACAGGACCAATGTAGAGGAGAAATTCCCTGAATTCTGTTGCCTTCCAACGGTCAACTTCCCTGAGCGACCTTGGTTGTCTAGCAAATTCCACAGGTATATATGGACGCATTTCCACAAGACGATCAGAAATTCTATCGACAATTTTAGAAGGCAATCTGAAAATGAGGTCCCCTCATCCACATTAACAACAACTTCCGGACAACCCCCAAACAAACAAGATGCATATATTCCAAAGGGAACTGGGATATCATGCCAACTGCACATTCTTCAAAAGGATGTGGACCCACATGATGGTGTTCCTCATCATGCCTCTCTTAAAACGACTCATCTGTTCTAAGTCTAAAAGTGGTCAAGGGGTATGTCATCCTTCCATCTACAGTACATGATGTCCTGGCTGCTCACATTTGTCACACCCATGATAGCCATTATGTGCCTTTATGTTCTTAATGAATGACCTGGCAGGTGTGTCACAAATCACAGTGTCTAATTTGAGATAGAATCTTTTTCCTTCACTGTCAAAACCTCTCTCTAGTTCTTCCAGTTCTTTAACAAAATCTTTCATGAACTCAACAGGGGAGTCAGGTTTTTTTGTGCCACAAAACAGCCCAAGGACAAGTGGTTCTTTCATGGGATGACTGACCAAGAGCCCAAGAATTGGCCATAGTTGCATGGTAGAACTTTTAAATAATGGTAGGCCATCTATGTTTATTTGAAGCTTTAATATACTACACACATTAGCAACTCCATGTGAAATCCTAGGTAATGTGTTTTGTAAAGAATTTAGAATGCCAAAGTAATAGTACAATCCACCACATTTTTCTTCAATTTGATACTGAGTTTTTGTCTTTAAAAGAGTGCGAGCATCTTTTGGCAAATCTGGGTGATACACTCTTAACAGGCTTAGGAGAGCTGTAAGGGCTACAAGGGATACTCCAAAATTTAATGCCCAACTGCTAATTTGATTACAAAGAGTTGCCTCTTCATCTACTTTTTCATTTTCAGTGTCAGAAGTTAAACTCTGGTCCCAAAATGTAGAGCCTATAAACTCAAACTCAGCACTCTCTATCTCTTTTGAAGTGTCCATTCCCTCCCCTTCACTCTCCATATCTTTTCTCGCCTCTCCACTCATGTCACTTCTCTCTTCTACAACTTTTCCACTCTCTCCTCTCATTACTGCATTGCCAGCTTCTGCTTGCTGCTCTTTCATTTCCTCAATAATCTCATTCAATCGCCTTCTCACAGCATTGCGTGCCCTTCGGCGGAGAGTTGAACTAGACACAATTTTGTTCATATCTGCGCTGAGAGCAAAAACAAAACAGAAAAATAGCTAGCCAGTCCATATTTTATTGTATACCATGTCTTTGGCAAATACTATTTTATTAGTCCAGACATGTAGAGTGGGTGTTTATTTTCATAGAACTGTCTGTTCTGGCAGCCTAATAACAGTTTTAAATGAATCTATAAAAAGAGCTAAATTGGGTAAACATTGCAAAAAGTACCACTATAGATAATACCCCATTCCCACGTTGAAGTTTACGGACAAAGAGTGTGAATGTGGAGAATAATAATACAAAAGAGGTCAATATGAGCAAAGTTCTAAAGTTTTTACTTATTTCATTGATCTAAATAATTTTTACTCAGGGAGATTAAATAATGCACGTCTTTGTAACAGCGCTGTTTATAAACGCCACACTTAAAAAATGCAAGTAAAAATACAGACACTTTACCGTGTTCGAGTGGCTATACTGACCAGGTAGCTTTTTTGGCAAATAAATGACTCTAAAACTGGCAATTTTGCCATAAATGTGTTGAATTGCTGCAGATGAAAACAGCGACCTGACATATGCTGGCTTACATAACGGTTATGTTTCTTGCCGCTTCCAGTGAACAGTCTGTCTGACCAGACATTCTATTCTCATAGGGACTATATTTTTAAAAGCACATTGGAAAATTATTAAATGCTAAGTGAGGTTATTTTCTTCAGAAAAAATAATCATGAATAGTTTATTCTATTACTATTTTTGTTCGTTAACCACACTTCATTGTGGTTTATCCATTACTCATTAAAAAGTTTCTTCAAGGTTTTAATGACGAAAAGGTCCACCGTGTTTTGAGTGAAACAGAAAGAGGCTAGCATACGACATAACCGTTATCTCTAAAATTATTCAATCATTGATCGTTCATAAACTCTCGCCAAAAATGCAACAAAAACATGGAAGAAAGAAAATTACCAACCTTTATCAGTTGTTCCATGTCTCTTCTTCCCTTTGTTCTTTAGGTTCTTATTTGTCGGTTTCTCTTCTCTGTGGAAAATTCTTGGACTGATCTCGCGACTGATTTGAATAAAGGTGCGAAAAACGTAGCGCGAACGCGCGCCTCAGATGCTTTGGGCATCGTCTGCTGCGCATCTGCCAAGTGACTGCATCATACGTATACAGTTACCGTGCGTTCACACCGCCGGCGGCGAGAGCGTCAAAATTCGCCCTGGCCGCCCTGCCAACGACGCTGTACAGAGATTTTTGGACGCTTTGACGTAGTTTGAATGCTTGTCTTGTATTTAAAGGGGCCGCAAATCAAACAAGCTTGTTAATCTTGTGCAGACTGACCACAAGGAGGGTATAAGATAACCTCATGAAATATATTGAATGTGAAAGTAAGAAATTGATCGATGGAAAGAACTTTTTTGTAGTTACATGTTTTCTTTCAATTAAAAGCCATTTGTGTGGTGTGTAATTTTTATGTTCATGGTTAAGTGCTAGTCTAATTTCAGTATTATAGGAGACATGTATTTACTAGTCTTGGTCTTTAACATTAATTAATTAATTAATTAATAATCCAATATGTTTTGATATGTCAGAATATTCTGCAGCAGTAACAGCTTTGCATGCTCTGGCACTAAAGTCAGCTTGAAATTCCCGCTTATTTTCAGAAAATACATAACGTTAATGCACATTAGAAACTCACCAGGAACCCCAACAATCTCGGACACCTTGGTCCATGCATCATTTTTTTTATTTATGTCCCTGTATGCAAACAGGGACACGTCGTAAATTACTGGGAAACCCGCCACAGCAATTATTAACCTCTCCTCCATTCTGCATGGGATCTTCTTCTTTGTTGCTTGATGGCGGTCGGCCATGGGAACTAATGTGGTCGGAACCAAAGTTTACAGGACTGCGTTATCTGGAATCTGCTCAAGCGGTGGACTTCTACATTTCGATTGGTTGCCGCCTAACCGCGTCATAGCTCATTACCATAAAGTTGACCTGATTTCAACTCTCCTTGACGCTTTCGCCGTCCAAGACGCGCCGCGCCGCTGCTCGCCGCCGGCTCATATTGAAAATGAATGACTTCCGGCCACTTTGACGCTCTCGCCGCCGGCGGTGTGAACGCACGGTTAGGCGAATGCGCGCCGGATTCTCGGAGTGTATACAGACCAACAGTATCATTTTAGAACTCTGGACAGATTCTGGTGCAGACTCACCTGCCCGGATGTCACCGGTGCCCGAATTTAAGGAGGCGCAGGCGGATCTGGCCCAGAATCACTTGCTATGTGGGAAGCGATCTATTCTTTTAGCATTTATGTTAAGGCAAGACTTTTATTTTATTACTGTTCTGACATTAATAATGTTTAATAATTTTAATAATGTGCTTTAAGTCAAGTCAAATTCAGTTTATGCATGATTACATGATATAACTTTTTTAATACTGTATCCTAATTGTGGATAATTAAGCTATATATCATATGCTGAAGTACATTTCTGGAGTGTTAAAGATTAAAAGAAAAAATAACAAGAACCGTACAGAACCGAAAACCGTGACCCTAAAACCGTGATACAAACCGAACCGTGGGTTTCGTGAACCGTCCCACCCCTAGTAGATAATCCTGAACACTAGGGTCATTGTATCTGCCTTTAAGGTCTTTAGTGATGGCTGCCTTAGCTTCTTTGATGGTGGTACTGTCCTCTGCACTTGATGGTATCATCTTCTGCAGTGGGATAATCATTGAAACTGAGGGGGATGTTTCTGTGCTCATGAGGGTGGTTACATTCTTCAGAGGTTTGAGAATATTAATGAGCTCCTCTGCCAGTTTTGTTTCACTGTCAGTTAACAGGGCAATGTCCTTGACTTTCTTTTTCATATCCTTGTCCATCAGGGCAGAATAGATGGCAGCCTGTTGCTCCACATAACGTTCTAACATGTCATAGGTGGAGTTCCAACGAGTTGTTACGTCGTGTATTAGTTTGTGAACAGGCAATTCCAGCATATCATGTTTGGTTTTCAGGACATGGGCAGCTGTTGTGCTTCGGTGAAAGAAGTTAACCACCTTCCTAACCCTCCCCAGGAGTCGGGATACTTGGTTTAGTGAAATTGCACTCTTGGCTGCAAGGTTAACTGTGTGCGCGAAGCACCCAATCTGTGGCCCAAGTCCCGCTGCTAAATCGATAGCATTGACTATATTTTTAGCATTATCTGTAGTAACAGGAATTATGCTGTTGGCCCTCTCCAGTTTCCATTCCGCCACCGTGTCTATCAGCATTTCAGAGAGATGCTCACTGGTATGACTTTCGTAAATGAGGCGTGTTTGCAAAACATAGCTTCTCATTTCCCACTCCGAAGTAATGTAGTGAGCGGTCACCGTGAGGTAACTTTCAGTGGCCCTGGAAGTCCATCCATCTGTAGTGAGAGCTATGTGGGCTGTGTCGGACAATTCTTTGACAATTTCTTCTCGTGTCTCATCATACAGTTTTGGAATTACAGTGGTGCCGAAGTGTCAGCGGGAGGGAATATTATACCGCGGCTCAAGTACTTTCATCAGCTGACGAAATCCTTCACCCTCAATCACGCTGTACGGCTGCATATCTTTTGCTATAAACATCCCCAATGCTTTAGTTATGGCTATTGCCCTGTCCGGATTATCACTGAGAGGCTGCTTAAATGTTGCAGAGAGTAATAGTTGTTTCCTTACTGGCGCTCTCCTCCTTACGCTGTCTACAGACACATTGGGGTGATGTCTTCTCAGATGAAATGACATATTCGAAGTGTTTCCATTAGCATATTGGATGCGTGTTGCACAATACTTGCATACAGTCGCAGTTCTATCTATTGTTTTATTTCCGCTGTCATCATAGGTAACATGAAATCCAAAATGTTCCCACACACCAGATTTATACGACGCTGGCGCATCCTCCAAGTCCGGGCAGCCTTCCTTTTCTCTCCCACTTGGCATTTCTACATGTACAGTATTGTGACCTGCAGCACTCACTCCACACCGTAGACACCTCAATGCGTTATATGCACGCTCACTTCCGCATTCTGACTAAGACTTTTTAAAAGAAAAAATAACAAGAGCCGTACAGAACCGAAAACCGTGACCCTAAAACCGTGATACAAACCGAACCGTGGGTTTTGTGAACCGTGCCACCCCTAATATATACACATATATATATAAAGATATATTTCCATCACTAGAAATTAAATGACCAAAGTCATAAATTGGAACTTGCGGGGCTCATTGTTAACCAAACAAGTTTCAGATATCACCAGTAACAGGGGTAGTGGACTGAAGTGACATGTCCCCCATGAAAAGAAAAAAATAGAAGGTGCAGGTTTGGATTAGCTATTAATTTCTGTGGCGCGAGCTTTATCACTTCTCAGAGAGAGAAATGTTGTTTGGCGTGGGAGATTGTTGTGTTAAATGCGTGTGTCCCACACACAATACGTGAGCTCTGCAGATGTAATCTAACGTTAAACATCTGATTTAAACTCGAGAGCCCTGTATTTAATGTTATGTCAAGGCGTGTGACTTGTTTGAACCAGCTTTTTAAAATGAACGATCATTCCCAACATACCGTTCCGACAGAATCTTAAGATAAAATCTCTGGCTAAAAAGGTTAAATGGAACTTTAAAAGTAACTGAAATATTTCACTTACCACAATTCGCTCGTTATTATTCAAACTGAAACAGCCATCTAAAGTCGATCGATGCCGTCAACAGCCTCAAAGTCCGGTGAAGTTGCAGTGACGTCTGAAAGGACATTGATTGGTCTAAACTGAAACGTTAATGCCCACCTATTTCAGGATTGGTTGTTCAGTGTAGACGATCAAATACCGAACGGTCAATAGAAAAGCCCTATACACAAAGTATTCCAAACGGATTTATATTTTTAAAAGACAATATTTTAGAGAAGATAAACTAATGGTTTCATTTGTTTTTACTTTTCCTTTTTTTTAAGTAAACATAAGTCAAATGAAAAATAATGATTGACGATATAGTTAACAAAAAATATCCAATAAGTTTTAAAGGTTTTCCAATGTTAAACAAAAAAATGATCATATCAGTGGGACTGTACTATGTCAGCAGCTGGTGCTTGGAGTCTTTTTGTATGTCAGCCATTGGCTCTTTATTGTGTTTTTCATGCTCTTTAGTATAGGCTTTATCCCAAACAGACAGTGGTTATGATATAATTGATAGCAGAGCCTTCAGCCACAATTTTACGCCAGATGAGGGTGAGGTATGGGACAAAGCATTACCAATGCTCGAAAAGACCCAGGTGACATCTTGCAGATTTACATATACAACATAGTGAAATGAGAACCCGGTACTCATATATAGACTAAGACCAGGGGTCACCAACCTTTTTGAAACTGGGAGCTACTTCACGGGTACTGAGCCCTACGAAGGGCTACCAGTTTGATACACTCTTCTTAAATCATGTATAATAAACGTGTTTTAAATGCTTTCTTTTAGATATTGCCATTTTGAAATCTATATAAATGCAAATGTGATTAAAGAAGAATATCAACAGGATAAAATTAAATTTTAGACACTGCTCAATGGTGAGTTGTGCTATTTTTAGAACAGTCACCGTGGGCAACTCATGTGGTCCTTGGGGTTCGCCGTGGTGCCCATGGGCACCATGTTGGTGACCCCTCCTACAGGGCTTGTCCTTT
>NW_027326279.1:25000-29884 GCF_048594095.1 Paramormyrops kingsleyae | reverse complement strand
AACAACGCAGGTGAAACGCGATCTAGGTAAATCCCCATCAAAACCAAAGCCAAGCATATCTGCATGCGGCAATGACAACTAAGATGAAGAAGATGCGGACGAAGATTTGGAACCAATTCCCTCTGCCGGTGAGGTGATACAAATGCTACAAAAAATTCGACAGTATGGTTCTTTTGTAGGGGATGGAATGTTTTAGACAGCATAAATAATATCGAAGCATTTGTTTTCAAGCAGATTGTTAAAGGTAAAAAGCAACAAAGCATTTTAGACATTGTAAAGAAACCATATTAACTGCGTGTATGATACATTTCAGAGCTGTCAGAGCGAAATGACTTGTGAATGTAATTTTGACACTGCAGATTTGCTTTTTGTAACAACGGACTACACCCCGCAGGTTTTTTTGTGAGCGATCTTTGTGTTTGCAATGTTGGATAATATAATTAAAGGTTTGTATCGAGAATCGACGGTGGTTTTTATTGTATACTGGTAAATCTCCGCTTTTAGTTGGTGCACATATGCCTTTTGTTGTTAGCCGACATGCATGTGCATTTTTATAGCATGCCGATCGCGTCATCAAACAAATCACGGCAACGCCAAAAACCCGTGCATGTACATTCTAATTTATTTTAGATATTCATTGGCGGGCCAATCTAAATAGTACGGCGGGCCAACCTTGGCCCGCGGGCCCCACTTTGGGCACCCCTGTTTTAAACGTTTTTGAGGCATTTGCAGTTCAATATGAATATCTTCAAAGCAAGTTTACACAAGTGGCGAATGGTTAAAATTTTAACAATTTTTCTCCCATTGGCATCAGCTCAGTTACACTTTGTTGCAATGGAAGCCCCTCTTGTATCACAAGCTGCAGCAAGTTCACAAAACAGTCCAAGTTACTATCTAAGTCCAAGTTGCTTTTTTTTTGTCTTGCACAGTTGTGTGCGCTTTAAGTGGGATTGTCCATTAACCGATTGTACAAATAGATTTAACACGAAATAGGATTTTAGAGATTGCCAAAAACTAAATAAGTAAGTACAGTATAGGATGTGGATCGGTCACGCATGGCCGATACCCGATCTGTCAAATAGGCCTGGATCGGCGCCGATACCAATCCGAATATCGGATCGGTGCATCTCTAGTTTCTGTCTGTTGCAGTCTTTGCCCCCCTCCTCGCACAATTCAGAAAGCCTGTTTTATCCTTTACAGCTTAAGGCTTTGCTGACCCTGTAAACCATGATCAGGCTGCAGCACATGCATAAGTAAATAAATAAGTAATAGAGCATGTGCCTGATGTTTACATCATAAACAAGCAGAGCGTTGAAAGGCTAACTTTCTGTTCCCCTCTTTCCCTCTGTATTCCCATTACACCCGGTTTAATTTGCTAATTGCTGTGAATGTGTTTCAGGATATATGTGACTTTCCATCCCGAGGATCATGGACCTAATCGGGGCAGGGCACTTATGTACTGAATTTTCAGGTTTTTCCACAGTAGCAGTAAGGCTGCCCTCTATGACAGTCTTTAGTATAGACAGATAATGGAAAGTAAAGGTAGAATTGGGCATACCAGTTGTGGATCCTGAGGTTCTCCCTCACCGTTGACCTATGGTTTACCTGAGGGCCACACTCCCAGGGCATGCCAGACCTCAGTCTCTCAGACTTAAAACGGCCACTCGACGGTGTGTCCAGTAAACTTGTTTTGTGTCTGAAGCAACTACTCTGCTGATTAAGTGACCCCCACCACCCATCACATGGTTTGATCTGTAGTCCTGAGCTCAATGATGTTAGCCCCTCCCACAGAGGCTGTGGCCTGTCTGGGCCTTCGATCCCCACCCTCTATGCAACTACAGCTCGGTAACAAATTTCATATCATCATGCTGTCTATTACTCTTGTGGCAATTTGAGGTGCCAGCTGCTCTCTTATCAGTTGCTGTCCTGTTAGTGGCTCTCATAGCGGCTTCTGGGATGACCCTTTTGACGTTGGGATCTCCCCGGTGTTGATGCCGGTGCCCTCGGCTGATCACTGTGACATGCACACATGCCTGCGTGCAAACAGGAATGACCAAAATACCTTGTATCTGATTTGAGGAAATAGTTTCGATCATGTCTATGCACAGTGGCGTGCACAGACATTTTGGGGGGCAAGTGCTCCAGGGGGAAAAAAGGGCACTTTTTGCATATGTGGAAAACCTTTTCTTTTTATAATAAAAAAAACACACAGGTTAAATGCAATTTGACTTTTATTTCAAAACATTCTCTAAAAATCAAAAATCACACCACAAAAAGATAAAATCTGTATCCAACTCTAAACTATATACATACATATTCACAACACAGTGCGTAAATGTCTGCGAGCATCGCTGAGTCAGTAACAACCAGTTAGGCTAAAGACTGCATCTTTAGACAGTTGGACGGTGTTCTAACTTTCTCACAGGAGACACCTACTAAAGACAGTCAAAGACATTAATTTCAATCTTACCAAAGTAGGACAGTAGTTGACGTTAGTTATGGAAAGGCTAATCCACAAAAACGGAGAAACGTCCATAATTCTATTATTCATAATCATGTCAAGGTTTTAGGTTTTTCTGCAGTTCCATCTCTAAAAAGTGTGATGTCTTCCCGTCACTGACTTCAGTTTGAAAACTTTGTATTTATTCACAGATTTCCGTGAGATCATCCTAAAATTTGTAACGAAAAATGGGCTCAAAAGAGCCCTCTGCCTAACGGCATGTAGCCTATAGCATAACGTGATATTTTCAATAGTGTATGCAAAAAGGTCGGAATTGATGGAGAGTGGGGTTGCCTAAATGGTTTAGGTTACATTTTAAATGTGTCGTTTTTTTGTTTATCCATATGGATGGATGGAGGGGGCAAGCTGGCAAAGTTTGTCATGTGCAGTTTCTGACAGGCTACTTCACAACAAAACAATTGCAGGTTGGTCTTAGAGGGCAAACAGAATAATTTCACTCGATTCATGGGTTACCTGACTGGTTGGGAAGGGAAAGAGCTGCCGTGTTGTCCGCCGTGGCTCCCAGTCGCTATAGTTAGCCTACTATGCCTACTCCAAGTAGTCCTATGTCATGCCGCTGCTACACGCCTCACAACAAATGAACTGCAAGCGTGTTCACGTGACACAGTGACAGTGAAAAAGCGACAGGGTTCGGGTGTCTTTGAAGAAGGGGCACAAATCAAGCCATTATTTTCACACCTTTTTAAATCGCGCAGCTTTAAAAAAAAAAAAAAATCACGTCTTTCAAAAGGGCACTTTTTTGGACTGAGGGCAAAAGGGCAAGTGCTTCAGCACCACCTCGTCTCTATCTGTGCACGCCAGTGTCTATGCAGTCTATACACATCTTGTTTTGGGTTATGAAAAGTGTAGTCTTCTTAAATGAGATGCGTATTTGGGTGTTTCCTTGTCCTCCCAATGTCAGTCCCCTGTGCTTCCTATTATAGTAAGGAATTACACATGAATTGAAAATTAACTATTGGCCTACAGCCAAATAGAATTTATCTACTAATAGAGTCAAATAAGTTGGTGGTGAGTTGTGCTAACAAAAGCAGTGTCGACAAATCACTTGCTCAGTCTCTGTGGAATAGTAAATATTTCCATACAGCCAAAGATGAATGAGTTCTTTTCTTCTCTTAACATATTTTTGTTTAATTTCTCTTATGATCTGTGAGTGAGTCTAACAGTAAGGATGAGAATGATCATGATTGTCTCCAAGAGTGCATGCAGAGCTCATGTAAAAGCAGAAGCGGAAAACTTTAGACCTTGTTTGCTTGTTTGTTTATACATATACTAGATAATTTTGTAAAGTACCTGTCATTAAAATTGCAAAGTTTTGTTTCCAGTGAGTAAAAATGTTTTAGTGCAACATAGATAGAATGCAGCAGATTATCACAGTCCTTACAATGTGACAATTGCATGTGCATGAAATGCCATGTCGATATTAACATGGCACATTGTGCAAGTCGGCACAGTGGGTTTTGCTGTTGCCATACACTGCCACTTTGTGTGTGTGGCATTTGTAGGTTCACCCTTTGTGACTGAATGTGCACCCTGCAATGGCTGGTTGGTTCCTGTCTTCTGCTTAATATAATATAATATCATATAATATATAATATAATATACCCCCAGGAGCCTGATATCCTGACTGTAGCTCAGTGGACTACATCTCTGTGCCTGTGTTTAGAAAGTTACCGGTTTGAACCTGGCCTTGGCAGAATAATCTTGTCTGTGGGCCCTTGACCAAAACCCTTAAACCCCTGCTTCATGGATGCCACTACAGGTAGCTGCCCTTTGCTGTCCAGCTTGCTCTCATCTACATGTGTGTCTGTGTGTCATGGAAAGCAAGATAGGGTATGCAAAAGGTGAATTTCCCCACAGGGATCAACAAAGTATCATTATTATTACTCGATTATTGATTTCATCGATATTGACAGCCCTAAGGAATAGCTTGTTTGCCACTAAAAGTGGTGCATCTTCCAAGCCCAGCTTGCATAAGGACATATGCAGGATAAGACGTGCCATCTGACTTTTCATAGGTTTATCACACCCTTATTTTAACTTGTCTTATTTTAAATGTCTTAAATGTAATAAGACCTGAGGGATAGACATGGGTTGTGCTGGTCTCTGGTTGGATCTGTGTGAAAGTGCGGGACAGATCACATACTTTCACATCAGCTTATCAGCTGCTACAGCCAACCGGCTTTTACTTTACGGTAATCTTGGGGTCAGGTGGAGATGGTCTGGTTGATGTGGTGGAGTGTTGAGGTCAGGCCCCTTGCAGACTGCAGTGACTAATACAGGAAAGTTGTCTCTGAAAGGTACAAACAGAGCTGTCATTACTGTTCAACTTCATAGCCTTCATTGAAGATATGAAAACCTAATCG
>NW_027326279.1:0-20000 GCF_048594095.1 Paramormyrops kingsleyae | reverse complement strand
AGTTTTTGGTAAAGGACCGACACAGTCTATAAGTACATGCTCAAAAGGTTCACCGATCGCAGGGATGGGCCGTAACGGGGCTGGAACAATGACCTGATTTGGTTTGCCCACTACTTGACAGACATGACAGGATTTACAATACCTCTTTGTATCTGAATTCATTCCAGGCCAGAAGAAATGACTTAGGAGTCGGGACAACGTCTTTTTAATTCCTAGATGACCCGAACATGGGTGATCGTGGGCGAGGGACAATACATATGCCCGATATTTCTCTGGGACTACTACCTGATATACCAAAGACCAATCAAAAGGCAAATTCGGAGGGGTCCACTTACGCATAAGCACTTAATCACGAAGGAAGTAAGCAGTGGGGTGATTCTTCACGTCTGTCTTCTCGACAGCGGCGGCACGACAGGACTCCAGGGAGAGATCAGCTCCCTGAGCCTTAACCAGGGCTTCCCTCGTGGAGGGAACTTCAGGGGGATCGATAACAGGGCGAGCACAATGAAGAAGTAGCTGGAGGGGAGTCAGACATAAAAGTATCAGCCAGGTCAATATCTGCTAGTTTGTCGTTGGGCACGTGTGAGCACACAAGCCGAAAACACCTTGGGATGTTCCACAGCAACATCATCTGTACCAAGCATTGGTTCGGGAATGACTTCGGGCAGAGGAACAACTCTTTCCCCCGCGATGTCATCCCCTAGGATAAATGAAATACCCGGAACGGGTAGGCAAGTCTGGACCGCAACCCGTACAAAACCAGAGAAGTATTTAGGAATACATTGTGTAAAGGAACAGCCGTCATGCACAAATCAATGCCTTGTACCAGGACACTGGTACCACAATACGACGCATTATCAAGAGGGATGATGCCGTCCATCAGAAACGATTGGGCAGCACCCGTATCCCGCAGGATAGTCACAGGGTGTCGCACATCAGTCTCACTGAGCAAAACCGAACCAGAGAACACAAAGGGCTGGAAGGCAGGCTCCACTTCTTGAGATAGGGGTGAAGCACTGTCTATACCAGCTACAACCTGCACCTTTCGAGGTACCCCACGAGCTTCCTTTCGTTTAAGGGCTGGGCATACTGAAATAAGATGACCCACCTCATGACAATAAAAGCACTCACGCTTCTCCACAGGCGGTGGGGGGAGAGCAGGCACAGGGGAGGATGTAACCGGCCGAGGCTGAACTTTTCGAGGTAACGGAGTTGGAGTAAACACAGTTTTGTGCATAAGCACAAACTCATCTGCGAAGGTGGCAGCCTCGGTCAAGGAAGCTACCTTCTGTTCATTTAAGTATACCACCACACGATCAAGGACACAGTTTTTAAACTCTTCCAACAAAATCAATTCCTTGAGCTGTTCAAGGTTACACACACCACTGGCGGTACACCATTTATCAAACAGGGTGGTTTTTTCCCTGGCGAATTCTACGTGGGTCTGGCTGGTGGATTTATTAAGCTTCCGGAAACACTGCTGGTAAGCCTCAGGTACACGTTCGTAAGCCCTTAAGACGGTAGCCTTCACTATGTCATAATCTAGGCTCTGCTCTAATGCGAGGGCCGAACACACTTCTTGTGCCTTACCCACTAATTTGCATTGCAACAGGAGAGACCAAAGATGCCTAGGCCAGTTCAAAGTCATGGCAATGCACTCAAATATGGAAAAGCAATAAACGAAAGTTGACGGAGTGGCAGAGCGTGGCGGAGTCAGTTAAAAGTGTTGGTTCCAAAATTCGCACGGTGGCCGAAATTAAAAAGAAGTGGTCGAACATTAAAATCGACGTGAAAAAACGAGCGGCCGCTCACCGTAAGAGTCTTAACAGCACAGGCGGAGGTAGCGGAATTCCCGGTCTCACACCCTTTGAGCAACTAGTTGCTGCGATGACTGGGGACACACTTTTATCGGGTGAGGGGGACGCTGATGTCATCGCGGGTGAGTTTTTCTTGTACCATACTTCTTTGAATTACTTGCATGTTTATGAGTAACACGTAGGGCGCAGATGCGGTGTTACTTTCGTTTATTCTGTTTGTTTATTCTTACAGACAACAGTACAAGAGGTGCCCCCAATGCATTAATAGAGTACATTAATAGAGGGAAAGTGCTTTCTATTTACATAAGCAAATTCGTTCTCTGAAGGTGACTTAATAGCAATGTGCGCGCAGTCGATAGCTTCGTCTACGTTGGGAAAACTGGACATCGCTGCAAATTGCACTTTAATATTTGCCTGTTCAACCACAGTGTAAGGAAATTTTATATATCTGGGCAAGGGCGTAACTTTGGCTGGAACATTGGGGGATGGAAGTGAAACATGATTATTAGGGGGAGGTGGTCATGACCCCCCTGGAAATTACGCCCATGTATCTGGGTGACAAGCAGATTTTGCCGTCCCATACAACACCGGCATGGCGCGACTCAGTGTTGACTGAGAAATACCCGATCAGTCCGCAAGTTCTCGCTGAAAAGCACCTGTGGCTAAGAACCCGCAAGTGGACAGAACTTGTAAAGGAACAGGTAGCCTATAGCGCAACTCCTCATCGTCTGCTTTTGTAATGCTGGCCCCAGTTTAGCACACAGCTCCAAAAGGATTGCTCTTGGAAATCTGAATCGACTTAGAAACCAGTCATCATCATGGGCCAGGAAATCAGTATATGATCCCTGAATACGAGCTCTATTCTGACTCTTCCATTTGCAATGTCCTCTAACAATGCAAGAGCAGCCATGGTTGGAATATTTTTTGTCTTTCCCTGCACCGTTTTATTGTCACAGATTGATTACGATCAGGTGACCGATGGCCAAATAATTTCGGTGTATTTCATGCATGAATGCGAGTCTGACACAGTGAAACTGCAGTAGCACTCTTTTGCCAGTAGGTGCCTCCATTTTGCCAAATCGAGCAGAAACTTGCGTACGCCTTGTCTGGGGTTGCCGTGAGAATGTGCGTGGCGGTACGCCAAGTTTAGTTTTTATACATCTCGACGTGAGCGTGGAAACGGGCGTGCGCAACATTTTCGTGCGGAAGCACCGTTTATACATGAGGCCCCAGGAAACCAAAACAGCCATACACAGATCAGAAGTCAATCAGAAACAGCAACCCAACACAGCGATAGCGAAAGACAAAGCTTGAGCAAGAGCTCGAGCTAGATGTGACCAGCAGGCTTTATCCGGAACACAGGGCCAGGGTCAGAGGTCAGAGGTATTTATTCAGAGAGAGAGCATTCAAAGTCCTTTTTATGTAGTTTTTTGGATACAACACTTTTGGGAAACTCACCTCCGATTGTTTTCTGTGTTTCATTCAATAGTCTTCTAAGTGCATTATTCTACATCGTGGAATATGTAAAATACATTGTTCCTGACATATTGTTTATGCAACATAAACACATCGTTTATGCAAAACGTGTGCATGTTTTATAGAATTATTGCATGCTATATGCTTAATTTTATATCTGCGTGCCATTGCCAAAGGAATGCTAATCCACAAATCGACAATGTCATAATCATGTTGTAATATTCTAGGGACACATCAGTGGTATAATCATGTTGTAATGTTAAAGTGACTTGTCCGTGTTATAAGCATGTTGTACTATTCCTGGGACTCCCGAGCAAACCAGGCAGCTCATAAAGTTTAGGGCACATAATGAAGAGCAGTTCACCAAAATAATATGTTTATTCTAATTTGTATGTTAATCGCTGTGTACATGCACAGAAAGTCACATTTATAAAAGGAAATAGTATGCCAAATACATTAAGCAATGAAAATTAGGTACATTATATTATGAACATTGTGACACAGGCAAAGCGACAGGTAACACTTTAGCCAGGCACTCTAGCTGACACAAACACGAGTCGTTTTTAAACGACCTCATAAAAATCCACAAGTGTTAGCAGGCGTCGCAGACATCTTCTGCAAGTACTCATCAAGCGGTGTATGATGATTAAAGTGCACGCGGTCGACAACGCCATACATTGAGCCTGCATTGTTACAAACAAATGCAAAGTCGCAGGTGTGAAACGTATGTGCAATGATCGACTGCTGATGACGTAAGCGAGTGCTGTCCTGATTCCTAGGTAAAGATTAAAAGCCCTACCCCTTGTGGCTACGACCTGTGAAGTCAACTTCGGAAGGGAGGACCCTCGAAATCTAGTGGTAGGGTTAAGGGAGGAGAAATGGGATTGGGCCTAAATCTGTGCAATTTGACTGATGTTATGTAGGTTCTCATAACACATTTGTATTGAAGCAATTTGCATCTAGTATTAATGGAATTGGTTTGAGCTAGAAGACAGGCTTCATCTTTAGTAATTTCAGTTGAAAGGTCAGTCTCCCATGCAGATAAATACCTAAAGGAATTTTCTTTTGATTTGTTTAGAAGCACATTATAAAATAGAGACACACTTCCTCTATCATTCATATGCTTTAGAGCAGCTTGCTCTATTGTAGATAGTGGGGGCTCAGAGTAAATTTTAATTTGAGAATATATAAAACTTCTTATTTGTAAATATTTCAAAAAGTATTTCTGTGGAAGAGCAAATTTTATAACTAGTTGTGAAAAAGACATAAGCACACCTTTATTGTACATATCACCCAGTTTACTTATACCTTTATACATCCAATTTTTAAATCCCTTATCCTTCCTTCCAGGGGTAAAACTAGTATTTCCCCAGATTGGTGACACGGTAGACAGAGATGTGAGTTCACTTAAAAAAGCATGAGCTTCATGCCAGACTGATATAGTATTTCTAAGAAAGGGGTTGTTGGTATGCTTTATAAGACTTTTAGTCGGCGAAGAATAAAGTTATAACTGCAAAGGAAGTTCTATTTCAATTTTTTTCTATATCAAACCATGATTCCCCCACAATAGATTCCACAAGCCTGAGGAATCTATTGTGGAGAAGTACAACATGGCAGCCTGGGGTTGCCCAGTAATATAATCTCAGGTTTGGCAGTTTTGACCCTCCACGATCATATGACTGGTAAAGAAGAGATAAACGTAGTCGGGGACATTTAAAAATTTGGCAAATATTTTTTTGAGGATGGAGAAAATGGTATTTGGCAGTGGGAGTGGAATTGTTTGAAAAAGGTATAAGAATTTAGGTAGAACAACCATCTTAATATTAATGTGACCTATCATAAAGAGCTCTATGATCTCATTAAGTAGTGGATCCTAGTTGGTGGAGACAATGTTAGTTATATTGGGTTTTTTTTATTATATTTTGATGCCCAGATAAATAAAACCTTTGGGAGAATTAGCAAATTGTGTATGTATTCAGGTTGAGGCTCTCTCCTCTGTGTTTAACATCATCATTTTGAATGGTGAACTTTTATTCTTGTTGATTTTGTAACCAGAAAACTCTCCAAAATCCTCAATATATTTTCTAATGCTGGTATAGTTTCTTGGTCCTGCAAGAAACAAAACTATGTTGTCTGCAAATAAGGATATACGATGTTCTCTCTCCCCAATTTTTATGCCCTTTATATCCTAACTATTCCGAATAGCCATAGCTAAAGGTTCAATTGCAAACGGAACCAACAAAGGCGACAATGGGCACCCCTGTCAAGTACCTCGACTGAGGTGAATAGCTCTGGAGACTTGATTGTTTGTTTCAATTTCTGCTAATGGTTCAGTATATAGTAATTTGAGCCATCGAAGATATCCTTCTCCAAGTCCGAATCTTTTAAGTACCTCAAACAAATATCTCCACTCAATTCCTTCAAAGGCTTTTTCAGCATCCCATGACAAAACTGCATGGTCTTTAAGCCTCTTCTTTTGTATATAATACATTTATAACTCTGCGTATATTATGGAATGCCTGCCTGCCAGGCACATGGCCATTTTGATCATTTGTTATTAACCTTGGGACGTAAATCTCAATCGTCCTAGCTAGGGCTTTGCAAAGAATTTTTGTATCACATGACAGAGATATAGGTCGATATGACATTTATGTGGGGGGCTTGCTAGGCTTTAGGATGAGTGTGATTACAGCAGATCTCAATGATGGAGGTAGCATTCCTTTATCCAAAGATTCATTAAACACTTCAAGAAGGTCTGGTAGAAGCTTTTCAGGAAATGTTTTATAGATTTCGATGGGCAGGCCATCGGGTCCTGGGGCTTTCCCACTACTCATGCACTGCACTGCTTCAGACTTTTTCAAGAGACAACTTCTGGAGTTTATCTAGAAAATAATTATGTGTTTCATTAGAGTCCAAATATTGAGACTAATAAAGCCTTTATAATATTTATTTATTTATTCACTTACTTACTTACTTACACTACTCACAATAAGTTAGGGATATTGTTATTTACATGAGTGCTTTTCCTATTTGCTCTGAATTTTAATGAAATAAGTAAAAGTTCCCTTTGATATTACTAATAATGTATGAGAAGAAACACCATTTTCATTAGTTTAATATTTATTACCCCAAAAATTTAGACAATAACAGGGATAACCCCAAATATCAAAAATTGACAATGTCAGTAGTGGGTGTTTCCACCATTTGCCGCAATGACAGCTTGACAGCGATGTCTCATGCTCCTCACTAGCCTCATGATGTTGTTCTGAGGCAATGCGTTCCACTCTTCCACAAGTGCTACACGCAGTTCTGCCAGGTCACGTGGGGGTGGGGTACGATCATCCAGTCTCTGCTTCAACTGGTCCCAGACGTGCTCTATGGGGTTCAGGTCAGGGGACATTGATGGCCATACCATATGAGGCACTCCAACCTCCTGAAGTCGAGCTGTGACAATTCTGCCACGATGTGGTGGAGCATTATCATCCATGAACAGAAAGTTTGGGGTGTGCTGGCGGAATTGGGGGATGATGATGGGTTCTATGATGTCTCTGAGGTAAGAACGTGCAGTGACTGAGCCATGTACAATAACTGGTGATGCCTGCCCAGACTGTTGCACCTCCTCCACCAAAGCAAACCCTGGGGACCATGTTGACCTCAGCGTATCGCTCACCTCGCCTTCTCCAGCAACGCTGACGACAATCATTTCTGTGCAAGGTGACCCGACACTCATCAGTGAACAGGACAGTAGACCACTGCTACATTGTCCAGGTCACATGGTCTTGTGCCCACTGCAAACGTTCACGGCGGTGTCTTGGTGTCAGTGGAGTCACCTGCAACGGTCGTCTGGCATTCAAGCCAAAGCGGTGGAGTCGGTTGCGAATGGTTTGTCTGGAAACCCTAGTACCCCTCGCATCTCGTAAACGGGCCTGCAGCTGTGTGGCAGTTGCATGACGATGTCTGAGTGCATAGGTCCTTAGGTACTGGTCATAGTTGCGGTCTGTCACTCGTTGGGCTCCACTCCTGGGTCTGTCATGAACTCTGCCAGCAGTTCTGTGTCTTGATGCAAGTCTGCTGATGACACTTTGAGACACACCAAGTTCACGAGCAACATCTGACTGCCTGCCACTGACCCCAGGTGGCGCTGCTCGTCCGTTAAGTGACATTGTGTGTTCATGGTTGTTTGAATGGTGAACTTGGAATGACTTACTGACAATACCAGCTTTTTATACCCACAGAATGTTGAAATTGATGCCACATTGAAAAGGGTTGTGATTTGGTATTGGCCCCAATTTAAGGCACATCTATACACAATGAGACCATTACATGGAAAACACAAAATGACGTGTGTCTATCACCCCAATACAATTGCCTCCCTATCCCAAAAATGTCGGAAGTGAAACAAACACCATATGTATGACATCCACTAAGTCTCTCACAATATCCCTAACTTATTGTGAGTAGTGTATTTCAAGTGGGTCTAGCAGGCTTAAACCATTCTTGTTTACAATTGAATTAATAGCTCTATCTGTATGTATTTGTTTTATTCTCCATGTTAATAGCTTCCCAGGCTTTTCTCCCTGGTCATAGTAGGACTGTTTTAACCACATTAAACTGTTGGCTATTTTGTTTGTGGTTAAATCATTAAATTGAGGTTTTAGTGTGGGGAGTTGTTTTTGTTTCACAGAATTGCTACAATGCTTCCCATTTAACTAGTGCATCTGTTTGATTGGTATTAAAAGTAAAAAAATTCTTCAATCTTCCTGCCCATGAATTCTACAAACTCCGGGGATTTCAGCCATGTAGCTTGAAAGTGAAATCTAAATGCAGAGGGGTTTAAATAATTTGTCTGCAAAGTAAGGGAGTCTGGTGTATGATCAGACTACTACTGTACCAGCATTTTCCAATTTTAGACGGTAATGTTTTGGAAATCAAAAAGTAGCCTGTTCTAGAGTATATTTTATATGTACTCGACTGGCAAAAGTACTCTAATTTACTTGGATTAAGATGTCTCCAAATCTCTTTTAAGTTTAGGTCAATCATGACATTTTTTATAATTTTCCTGGACATAGACATTTCCTGGATCTATGCCCATGCATAGATCTTTTGTCTGGTCCAATACATAGTTAAAATCACCACCCATAATGAATTCACCAGGAAAGGAGGAAAAGCAGAGGAAGAGATTTAAAAAAAAAAATTGGATTGTCCTTGTTAGGGGCGTATACGCAAATCAAAATGAGCTGGGTGGATAGTATTGTACCATTTAGAATTAAATATCTCCCATAATTATCAGCATACTGTTTTTTAAGTTGACATGGAATTGATTTGACACCTTTAGCACGAGTGGTGAAGGATGCTGATTATACCTGTTCTGGCCACCTTCTTGTAACTCTACCAGTGTCCTCTTTTAATAGATGTGTTTCCTGGAGGAATATTATGTTGGATTTCATCTGCTTGAGTCTATCCACATCATGTTTTGTTTAAACATTTGTATTTAAAACCTAATTTTTGCCTTTCTTTTTGTTTGTCTGCTTGGTTTTCTAAAAAATGTAAGTAAATTCTAAAATGTCTCTCTCTATTGCCTTTGTACCCAACTGTGATCTATCCTAACCTTCAAATATCACTGTCCTGCTATCTTAATTCTCCCGTAATTCCTTCAGAATAACCCACATTTGTGATCCTGGCTTTCTGTGTGGGACCAGTCAAACCTATCTGCTTTATCCAACCCTGCTTTTAATATTTGTTTTTAAATGCGAACATCTGATACTGGCACCTCACTGCAATTGAGTGTGGGATTTCACTGTGTGTGGTGAGATGCTTTTCCTTTGCTTCATGCAGTGGTCTGTCTGCCCGTTGTGTCATGATGGGCAAGGTCTTTTGGTCATTATCTGGATTTCTGTGTTGTGTGTGCTGTCCCCTGTCTTGTCTAACTCTGATGAACTGAGCTTCAACACTCAAATCAAAACACATATGGCATCTATCTAGGGGATTTTCAGAAGTTCTACAGCTATGAATACTGTTGACACCCCCCAGCTAATTCTAATGATTGCATTTCAACCAGCTACCTTCAGCATGCCTGTTAACACTTGGTTACCTGATCATGAAATACAGTGGTACCTCGGTTCTCGAAGTTAATTCGTTCCGGACTCCAGAACAAATCCTAAAAAGTTCGAGTTCTCATCGAATTTTTCCCATAAGAAATAATGGAAAACCAATTAATTGGTTCCCACCCCCCCCCCCCCCCCCAAATTACACCTAAATATGTTTATTTCTTTTTCTTTTTAAGCATTTAAACACAAAATGAAAAGAATAACTGGATAAACAAGAAGAGCATTTTTTTCTTAATGGCTTCCAAAACGATAAAGATCTTATCCCAACATTACCCCTGTCCTGCCCCGATTGTCCGCTCCTTCCGTGTGCCACGCCCCCTTGTTAACCTCGTGTGGGATCCCCATGTGATCAGCTGTTTCTGGTTGTTGTCATTAGTCCTCTGTATTTTGTCCGTGTTTCAGTTTGTTTCCCCAGTCCGGTCATTGGGTGCGTTCGACTTGCTTACAGCGCTGGCTTAAAGCAACGCATTCTGATCCTGACGCAATGCATTACGGTTAGATGCATTGCGACCTCTCACCCGGCTGCAGAAACTGGAACTGCCTCCGTGACGACACACCTTTGCCCTTATTGGTTGAAGAGTTTAGTTACACGCATGACGTTTGTATCCCAGGCAGTTCCGATGCGTAATCTGCTATTTCTCCCGAATATCATGTAAAGCAGTGAGAACTGGTTTTCAGTTAATTTACCTGGTAAAATAAAATTTAAATAAATGACATAAATGCTTTAATAGTACACGTAAGTTAGTGGTTTATTTATTGTTAGTTGCATTGCTTTATTTGGTTAACCGTCCAGTCTGTGAAGAAGGCATTCAAGTAAGAATTGCATTGTAGTATGACTCATTTCCTGGCGCGTACAATTTATATTAGGTCAGCATTCACGGTTCGACTTCTGATATTCAGATCGAGTTCTAGGTCAAACTGGTTTGTTCGACTTTCAAGAAATTCGAGTTCTAGTTAGTTCGAGAACCGAGGTACCACTGTACATTTCTTGACAGGATTGATGTTCCATATGGTTTCACCACAAAATACAGCAGTCATTCATTTTATAGGATAGCAACTTGAGAGGTTGGGGCAGAACATGATATCAGACTGCAATCCAGGACCAGAATCCACCTGCCCAAGAACAGGGCAGAACCTTGCATAACTGTCCCAGAATAATGTCATTTGAACGGAAGCCATGTTGAAATGCACTCCTTGAAGCTGGCAGTGTGAATCCATCTTCCCACTGCTCCCCCTACAGTCTATCTGTTCCTCCTGCAGTCTCTGTGGATTTTACATCTTCAGAGTGTTGATTCCTCCACCTTAACATAGGATGTTGTTCTCTCAGGAGAAGGAAAGCAGGCATCCTGCCCTCTCTGGAGGATCTGCTCTTCTACACCATTGCTGAGGGCCAGGAGAAGATCCCAGCCCACAAATTCATCACAGTGAGTAGCTGGTTAGGGAGTCAATCAGAAGTTACTAGACTATTTACAATCCCCCCTCCCAGCAGTACATATTCCACAGCTCCCATTGCTCATCATGAAAATGTTATTGTAACTTAACTGATGCTCCTCTTTTATTTTTATGTGGGTTTCAGGACCCTGCACTGTCTGCTGCTTTAATCTGGGGGAGTTTGCTTTGTTGAAGGAATCAGCCTCACACACTACTTATCTGCTTCTATAGCTCAATAAGTAGAGCATTGTGCTAACAATTCAAAGGTTGTGGGTTCAGATCCCAAGGAGCACATATAAATTGTAATTCTTCCCTCTACTGTAAGCTTAATTTTTAACTGTACCTTCAAGGCCCTGAAGGCTACGGGTTTACGGACCGGAGATCCACGGCTGAAGGAGTGTATGGAGATGCTGAAGGTCTCCCTGAAATCCACGTCCGATGGCGTCATGCTCGACCGGCACCTCTTCAAAAAGTGAGTGAGGGCTCCCCCAAAAGTGAGTTGTGTGGCAGGCCTTTGTTGTGGTGGACACCCCTCAGAAACCTGTGGTCCCTCCGCAGGTGTGTTCAGAGCAACATTGTCCTGCTCACCCAGGCTTTCCGCAAGAAGTTTGTCATCCCTGACTTTCTGTCCTTCACGTCGCACATCGATAAGCTCTACGAGAGTGCCAAGAATCTGTCCGGAGGACAGGTGGGTCACAGCACCCCCTTGCTGCTGGCTGCCCACGGCCACAAAACACACATCGTCTGAGTATTTGAACAATCCAAACCCTTGAGGAGATGCCTTCTGTGCCCTACAGGTGGCGGACTACATTCCCCAGCTTGCTAAGTTCAGCCCCGATCTGTGGGCTGTGTCGCTCTGCACAGTTGATGGTCAGAGGTAGGGGGTGTGATGCTGCTGTACCCTGGGGAACAACTGAAACAAACCCCTCTCTCTATTCAGACTAATGATACTATCTGCTGAACCCTTGTTTTGGGTACAACCGTACTGCAGTGTGGTTGTAAACGTGTTATATTCCATGACTGTGAAATTCTTTATATTTGTTTGTTTTGTTTGTTTGGGTGGGTGGGGTGACCCTTTAAACTAATGTAAGAACCCCCAAACAATCTGTATCGGTATAGGTTTTCAAAACAATCGGCTATTGGTATCAGCAAGAAATTTGCTTATCGATGCATCACTAATTATTGCTGCTGTGGTTTATCAGTCTCTTACCCTGTGTGTTTTCATTATGCTTCCTGTTATTGAATGACTCATTGGTGCGTCCCCCCCAGGTACACAGTGGGTGACACCAAAGTGCCCTTTTGCCTGCAGTCATGCGTGAAGCCGCTGAAGTATGCCATTGCTGTGCACGACCATGGCACGGAATACGTTCACCGCTTCATCGCCAAGGAGCCTAGTGGCCTGCGCTTCAACAAGCTGTTTCTCAATGAGGATGGTGAGGGGGCAGTCTCCACAACAACTCGCCACGCAAGCTGACATGGTGGGACCTTCCATACACACATGTGATGGGTGTAAATTTTGGCCCAGATTCATCTGTGAAACAAAACTGTAGCGTGAATTTGGGCCAAGGCGGTCGGGCCGTTCTGTGGTGCTCTGTTGCTGTAGCAGCGAGATGAAAGTTTAATGAAGGAGTCTGGGTTGATGAGTGTGCTATGGCCACACTCCACACAGGGCCCCACTGTGTCCCAGAGGGAAACTGCTCTATAGGGTCGAACCCAGAACAAGTTGACTGGTTTGGTTCTGTTTCCATGATTATGAGCAATAAGTAATAACTCTAGAGCACCTTTAATCAGACCCTCATCTGTGAGTGTAAGCTATGCAGCTCTTTCACAATAAAATCTCCTGTTAGCAGCAAAAAAACACCTTACAATCGGCCACCTTGTTTGTGGCTCAGGTGGCCTCAGTATGTCAGCTGTTTCTGGCAGATGTAGCCCCCACCCCACCCCCCATGGGAGGTGTACAAATGGCCACTTTTTGCTGATAGACCAGGAGTTCCAGGAGGAAGCCCTTTACAAGGACCTACTGACCATTTCAGTATCCACTTAACGGGTCACCTGACCATGCGCATTGGGTTCCAAACTCCTTGTCTCTCTGCCCACAGACAAGCCCCATAACCCCATGGTGAACGCTGGCGCCATCGTGTGTACGTCCTTAATCAAGGTGAGAGGCCAGAGGCTGCCCCTGGCTCTGTGTGTGTGTTTCTCTGTCCCAACAATGTGAAAAAAACTGCTATGTTTCCAGTCCTCACAAGAGGAAATTCAATTTCATAAAAATCTGTGAGTGCAATCAAAAAACTAAAAATGCAGAAAGTCTTCTATTTTCTTTGGTTATTTATGGTTAAGGATAGGGCTGGGTAGGTTGTCATAGTTGGGATTAGGGTTTTGGCCCTAGAAATGAATAGATTGTCTCTACAAATATGCATAAATACCTAATCTATGCGTGTGTGTGTGCGCGTGTGTGCATGCTCTCGCACAAGGCTTTTCAGTCTACGAGGACCTGCCAAATTCAGATAATTGCTGGCAAAGCATTACTGCAGGCAGAGGTTTAACAGGCACATCCTGCATATGCCGCCACTCTACAGGACCCGGTCTAAGGCACTGTTTGTTTACTTGTCACATTTTTAGGATGGAGGGAGTGGCTCTGAATTTACCTCTGATTGTGTATTGTAGGAGCGACAGGAATAAAGTCCTATCCCCCTCAGGACAGGTGTGTCCCATGTCTGAGTGTACGTCACATACACTCTAGCCTAAACTCCAGGTTCCCCGCTGACCTCGCTCTGCATTCCCATTTTTCCTTCTCTAATGAAAAAAGGAGGTCCATTTCATCTCCATGCGGTTAAGTGTGAGACCTCTTCCCTTGGCCAGTGCGTCTCTGGCTGCAGTCAGCAGCAGCCTGTCAGGTCGCGAAGTGTGACTTCCTGTTTTTGGGTCAGGGCACATACTGGTCATCTGATCACTTCCTGTATGCTGGGATTTACTAGCACAGCACCACCATGCTTCAGTTGAAAGTAGAGATGGGCGATCCACGTTTTCAGTTCTGATCCGATTCCGATACACAACTGCCGATACCGATACAGATTCCGATACAAGAGCTCTTTTTACTTTGTTATACTTTACATATTATTTTTTTTAAGCTAGTAAATACAGATGGAAAAAATGTATGACAAAAAATATTTAATTAGGCTACTACAAACATACATAACGTACTGTTCCACCTCATTTGTTTTAAGCGTTTTTGAGGCATTTGCAGTTCAATATGAATATCTTCAAAGCAAATATACACAAGTGGCGAATGCTTAAAATTTTAACAGTTTTTCTCCCATTGGCATCAGCGCAGTTACACTTTTGTTGCGATGGCAGCCCCTCTTGTATCTCAAGCAACGAGTTCGCAAAACAGTCCAATTAAGTTAGCGACTCCCAAATCATCCATTGCTTTGTTTTGTCTCGCAGTTGCGTGCGCTTTGTTAAATGGGATTTTCCATTAAACGCTATTCCCACCTCAAAACCTTATTTTACATAGATTGCAAAACGCTGTGCTTCCGATTTCTGTTAAAAGCCTAAAATACTCCCAGATCGTCACGTCTTATCTTACGCTCCTCGTACTGCGAAGGGTATGCGCATGACCTCACAGCAGGCGGAAGTCACTGTACTCACACCCACTGAGTAGCAAAAAAGACTTAGGGGCAGTGATAGCGTTCGATTTGAATTCCGCAAAAACACACATGTAAAATGGGAAAGAGCTGTCGTGCGATTGATTGCCAAAAACTAAATAAGTAAGTATAGGACGTGGATCGGTCACGCATGGCCGATTCCCGATCCGTCAAATAGGTCTGGATCGGCGCCGATACCGATCCGAATATCGGTATCGGTGCATCTCTAGTTGAAAGTCAAGCCAGCCGGGTCAGTTACTGTCAATAAACCTTGCATTTTCTATATACAGGGATGTGTCTAGTAATCAACACAGTGATTTGCAGCAATTTAGTGCTCACTCTGTTTGGCTGGCTGGCTCACTTTTAGCACATATCAGTAGTTGGGCCAACTTGACCCTTTAAAGTCACTTTATGGCTGCTTTCTAAACAATAACATTGATACAATAAGATTAAATGGAAAAACCAACTGGAATCTATCTCATATTTATTTCACTAACACTGATCATTGATCATTTTCCTCAGTTGTGTAATAAGTGATCTTCATTTTCCCCTCCTTTTTCCAGTCTTAATAACAGAGGGACATATGTATAGCTATGACCTTGTCAGCCCCGCGTCCCATCCTCTTCCTGTCTGCTTCAGTCCCGGGCTGTCGGCTCGCTCTGCAATAATCGGCGTTGATGTATTGGCCATGGAGATTACCCTGGGTGGCCTTAATCTGCTCCTGTTTACTCCTGAACTCATTTAGCAGTGTGTTGCCCCCTAAGGACTCATATAGTGCATAGTGGTCTTTGGGATTTTGAGCGAAAGCTATGTTGACTCTTTTAATGCTTTTGTTTACCATTAACAAACCCTGCCCTTATTCTGCTTTCTTCCAGGCCCTGTGTACCATTTACCTTTACTATTTGTCTGTAGACAGCCATCATACAGGAATAGAATAGGTCACGGTTCAGACCACGCTGTGTGAGAACATTGTGTTTGGGATTACAGTGGTACCTCAGTACTCAAACTCATTAGAACTCAAATTTCTTAAAAGTCGAACCAACCAGTTTGAAAAAAAATTACCTAGAACTTGATCTGAATCTCAGAAGTTGAACCGTGAACACCGACCTGAGATAACTTGTACGCACAGGGAAATGAGTCACGCGGCACGTCTCTCAGCGGAAACAAAGGGTAACACTTCAGTCTCAGCCTTCAATTTGCTGTGATAGCATCGTTTGTTGGTGATAGTGCTTTTTTTATTGAAAATATCAGGTAATACACTGTACTTTATATCATTTTGGTAGGCTTTGCACATTGTTTGGATACATTTATTTTTATTTTCTTGCTTTACAAATTACTGTTTTGATAAATGTACTTAGATGTGTTTAGTATATGCTCTTCTTGTTTTATCCTGTTCATTTTGTGTTTAAATCCTAAAAAAAACAACATATTTAGGTGTAATTTTTTGGGGCCGGGAACCAATTTATTGGTTTTCCATTATTTCTTATGTGGAAAATTCGATCAGAACTCAAACTTTTTAGGATTCTAACCAGAGTTCTGAACGGAATAAGTTTGAGTTCTGAGGTACCACTGTATCCGTCTTTTTAGTCTGTCAGAGCTACATTTCATTGTGAGCTGTCTTTTATAGTGTGTGTGTGTGTGTGTGTGTGTGTGTGTTTTTAATTGATATTTGATTGTTTTCTCTTATCATCCAGCAAGGAGCAAGTAATGCTGAGAAGTTTGACTATGTAAGTAAGCGTGGCGTTTATTTTGTAAAATATTTGATATTTTGATATTTCAACTTGTGATCAGTATTAAGTCCAATGTCCTGGTGCCATGCAGGTCATGAACTTCTTGAACAAAATGGCAGGAAACGAGTATGTGGGCTTCAGCAATGCCACGTAAGCATCGAGCCGCAAGCTTCTCACCACGGGCCAGTGTTTCTTAGTCCCACATACACTCACAGCACACAGGGTCTGTTTGTGTAGTTTTGAAACACACTAATGCTGAACAATCAGCTTAATGGGAGATATGATGTCATTCCACAGTACTGACCATGTAACACACTTTCTTTAGTTGTATTGGTGGCTGAGATTAATATTGCCCTTCTCGGAGTGCTGGTGTCTGTATCCCTGGGCCCAGGGACTGTAATTAATATGAAGTAAATCAGAATGATGTGAATACAGTGTTGGTGTGAGGGACTCCTGCAGCGTGTGCCTCTGTCTGACCCAGATTCCAGTCAGAGCGCGAATCTGGAGACAGAAACTTTGCCATCGGCTACTACCTGAAGGAGAAGAAGGTAAGGACCCAAGGGATTTAGAACTCGGGGGTTGGGACCCCAGTCCCTCACTTCCGCTTGTCATGAGTCTGATGCCCAGCTGTCATTGGGCTGGGTTCTTGTCACAGTGAGCAGCTCTCTCTGGCTCTCTGCTTTGAGGCTTTCATTTGTATTCTCTACCTCATGATTTATTCATTCTACCTTTAAAAACAGTCCCCAGTGGTTGAACTTGCTCCTCTTTCTACTTCTGTAGGTAATTTAGGTTGTACTTTTGGTAGGAAATTTGGGCCCTCTTGCAGGCACCCATACCTCCTGAGGTTTTTGGGTGGAAGTTTCTGGAATGTGGAGCTTACATAATATGTGTCTGTCTGTCTACCCCTCTTTCTCTTTGTAGTGTTTCCCAGAAGGCACAGATATGACCTCCATCCTGGACTTCTACTTCCAGGTGAGCAACTCCAGAGCAGAGCGTGGTTATGGTCACTCTACCGGGCCTCATTTACTAATGCCAGTGCTGCCTGAGGGAAGGTTAGATTTATATATGAACTGAAAAAAGATTAACATTTAATACAAACCTGCAGCCACCAGAATGTTCCGGGTGCAATGTGTATTGTCACGCTGCAGTATTGTATTGGTGTGTATGAAGTGTGCCAATCCTTTGCACTATGGCAAGGTTATCGTTCTGTATGCATGGCTGTGCCATTCCAGAGCCGTAAATAAGCTCTGTTTTTTTTTTTTATGCTGTACACAGCTCTGCTCCATCGAGGTGACCTGCGAAAGCGCCAGCGTCATGGCTGCCACACTGGCCAATGGTGGCTTCTGTCCCATCACGGGCGAGCGTGTGCTCAGCCCCGAGGCCGTGCGCAACACACTGAGCCTCATGCACTCCTGTGGCATGTATGACTTCTCTGGCCAGTTTGCCTTCCACGTAAGTCCCCCCTGGTGGAATTGTCTGGTACTGCCACATTCACCATCCCAGCTGGTTTTTGTGTTTTTAGGTAAATAAGCAAGGCCTCTTCACCATGTGTGACTGCTGCAGGTGGGGCTGCCATCCAAATCTGGTGTGGCAGGGGGAATCCTCCTGGTGGTGCCCAATGTCATGGGAATCATGTGTTGGTCCCCCCCTCTGGACAAGCTGGGCAATAGCGTGCGGGGCATCCAATTCTGCACGGTAGGTGGGAGGGAGCATACAGGCCATGCTCTTGGGGGGGGGATAATGGTGTTTAGGTAGTGTGGTGTAATTATCCATAATTGCCATATTATTTGGTAGCCTCTTCAGTACTCTCTCTTTGTTTCTGTGGTATTTAAAGCCCATCGTCTGTCCCACCCTCGTAATACAACGAAGCCATCGAGGGCACAGGGCACAGCATACTGTCTCTGAACTGATATTCTTCAAACATGCTACAGAAATGCTTTTGCTGGGTGTAGAGGTGACGTTTGACTGGGATGGGTGGAGGCAACAATTAAGGGACTTTCCTTGCAGCTGCCCCCCCCCCCCCGTTATATCAAATCAAATCAAATCAAATCAAAAAACTTTATTTGTCTCCGAGGGGCAATTTGAGGCACGTAGAGCAGTGTTGCATAGACACAGAACCAGACATTAAAGAAATAGAACAAATAAATAAAACAAAAAAATCAGAATAAAATAATAATAATAATAAAAATAAAGAAATAAGTAATAAAATGGTTCTCAATATATACATAAGGTGCAAAATTGCAGTTGCAAGTAATTAAGTTAACAGACTAACATAAGGTGCAAAAATGGGGAGGTCAATAGGTAGTGCGGAATGAGAATGTGCTATACCTTTATGGGGTTTAGTGCATAGAGGCAGAGGGTAATAGTGGCTTCAAGTTCAAAAGTTGAACAGCCCTTGGAACAAAAGTGGCTTTTCTCCTTTGAGTCCTGCAATCCTGCAACATGTGAAGAGTCCTGTAGGATTCTGCGTGCTGTTCTCAGTGTTTGCAGCTCACAGAAGGAGGACAGAGTTCTGATTGGTGATCCAATTATTTTAGAGCACACCTTGACTGTCCTCTGCAGGCGGTCTCTATCATGCATAGTGGTGGAACCAGCAGGTTATTGAGAATGTTATGACGCTCTCAATGAAGGAGTAGTAGAATGTCCTCAATATGTTCTTGCTGACTCCAAAGCTGCTGAGTTTCCTCAGGAGATACTGCCATTGCTGGCATCTCCTTAAAATCTCCTCAGTGTTGGAGGCAAACCTGAGCATACTATCAAAGATAGTGCCCAGGTATCTGTACTCCTCCACAAGCTCCACAGTCTTCCCATGGATTATGCTGGTGTCTCTAGCTGCCAGTTCCCTCTGCTTGTTGGAGAAGGTCACCAACATCTCTTTTGTCTTCTCCACGTTCAGCTCTAGTGAGGCGTGGTCACACCACTCCACAAACTTGTGGAGCATTGCGTTATGGTGGTGACAAGGACCAGAGGGGAGACACAGAAGAACAGTGTCATCCGCACACTTGATCAGATAACAGTCAGGGTGGGAAGACCTGCAGTCATCTGTGTAGAGGATGAAGAGTAGAGGTGAGAGGACACAGCCTTGAGGAGATCCAGTGGAGGAGAAGGAGAGGTCGGAGAAGATGTTGTTAAGCAGCACTCTCTGTATTCTGTTGGTTAAAAAATCTAGGATCCACAGAACTAGCTGGTCATCCAGGTGGAAGCGGGAGGATAGTTTCTCTGCAAGGATATGTGGCTGCATAGTATTGAATGCTGATGAAAAGTCAGCAAACAGAAGTCTAGCTGAGGTGTTAGGATGTTCAAGGTGCCTGTGTATGGTGTCCATGATTAATAGTTTTGCATCATCAACCCCTCTGCTAGTGTGGTGATCAGCAGTGCCAAGTGGGGGAAGAGCAAAGGCTTTATATGCATCAGGTACAGATCCGTAGCATTTGTCCAAAGTCTTCCCCTGACCGGTGGAGTAGGTGATGTACTGCTGAAAACCTTTTAGAGACTTTCCAGGTGAGCAGTGATTAAAGTCTCCAAGGATAAATTTGGGGGAGTCAGGGGATATGAGTTCCAGCCTGTCGATTGTTTTCTTGATGTGTTCTGTGGCTGTAGTTGCATTTGCCTTAGGTTGAATATAAACCCGAATAAAAAAGAGTTGAGGGAATTCTCTCGGAAGAAAAAAGGGGTGGAGTGAGATAGCAAGAAGTTCTTTGTCGTTGTTGCACAGCTTCTCTCGAACGACGACTGTGGAGCACCAGCGTTTGTTTACATAGAGACACACACCGCCGCCTTGTTGTTTGCCAG
>NW_027326278.1:0-30048 GCF_048594095.1 Paramormyrops kingsleyae | reverse complement strand
TAGACAGCATCACCAGCACTTCACGGAATTTGATAGGAGTCACATTGTGAGTTTGCATGAGGTTGGGTGGTCGTATCATGCAATTGCCTAGCATGTGGGGCATGCAGATGTCACAGTAGCCCAATGTTGGAACCACATACGTTATTCAAAAAGGTTCCGATCGCCCAAGACATACCACACCAAGGGAGGATAATTGTATTGAGTGTCAAGCATTACAGAACTCCATGACATCTGTGCCTGCCATCCAGACACAGGTATTGGACTCTCTACAACACCCCATGTCATCCCACATTGTGTCTCGATGACTGGCATCAGCCGGACTACAGGTTCACTGTCCCATGCGTAGGCTGCTGTTAATACCAACACAGAGACAGCTGGGTTTGAAGTGGTAAACGGGAGGCTTGGACTGATGATGAGTGGCATCGTTCCATGTTGAATCCTGGTTCTGCATTACCATGGATGACTGTCATGTGAGCGTATGGTGGCACCAAGGGGACAGGACCAATCCTGCCAATGTTGTGGAGAGACACACCGGCATCATGGTGTGGGGAGCCATAGGGTATGACTTCAGGTCATCTCTGTTAGTGATTCTGGGGACCCTGACGGCACAGCGCTACGTCAGTGACATCCTGCGTCCGTATGTCTTTCCCCTTCTGAGACAGCATCCTGGTACAATCTTTCAATAAGACAACACCCATCCACAGATGGCACATGTGTCTACGGACTGCCTGCATCATGTTGAGGTCCTCCCATGGCCAGCCAGGTCCCCCGATCTTTCCCTAATTGAACATCTGTGGGATCAGCTCGAACGTCAATTCAGATCCAGTGCCAATCTGCAGGATCTCAAGGGCCAGTTACAACAGCTGTAGGCCGACTTGCCACAGGAGAGGATACAACGACTGTACGACTCCCTTCTGCACCATATTGCCACATGCATCCAGGCCCGAGGGGTGCCTCACCCTACTGACATGGGATCAGCAGTGTGCCCATACTGCTAACTCTGTTGTCCGTTTGATCTGATATCATACTTATTGCGATACAGTCACATGAACAACATGTGCAGATTCATTTCATTTACACCACTCCATCTGGGTGCTTTACTTTTTTGTCACTGAGTGTAGTTTGTATTTAAAAGGGGTGGCACTGTGGTGCAGTGGTTTGCGTCTCCACCATGGCTCTATGTGAGTGGAGTTCTTCCTGCGTTTTGGGGTTTCCTCTGGGTTCTACGCTTTCCCTCCACGTACAGTTCAAGAACATTCTAAGGTGAATTACCAAACTATCCGTGTGGATGCATTTAAATGGCTGTTTCTTTCTTTTTAATCTTGTACTTTGCTACGCTAATAATTCTGGCACCCCTGTTCTCTGTTTTAGCTTTGTTAGTGGCATGAAGTTCTTCCTGACTTTCTCTGATAGTGACCCGAGGTTCTTCCTGACCACCTCTGATAGTGATATGAAGTTCTTCATGACCTTCTCTGATAGTGACCCGAGGTTCTTCCTGATCCTCTGATAGTGATACGAAGTTCTTCATGACCTTCTCTGATAGTGACCAGAGGTTCTTCCTGATCCTCTGATAGTGATATGAAGTTCTTCATGACCTTCTCTGATAGTGACCCGAGGTTCTTTCTGACCACCTCTGACAGTGACCCTAATTTCTCTAAATTTCACTCCCAGGAGGTGCAGGTGTCCAACGGCCACTGCTGCTGGCTGCGAGGCCCGCCCATGCACAAAATTAAGACAGTGGCGTGGATGATCTCGCTGAGCGATGCGATACACAACTTCATCGACGGCCTGGTCATTGGAGCATCGTTTACTGTGTCTGTGCTCACTGGCTTCAGCAGCTCCATCGCCATTATCTGTGAGGAGTTCCCGCATGAGCTGGGTGAGACACGGCTCACTCTTACGTTCACCTTATCCTATCAAAAGCAGACATGAAAACATACCTGAGAGATGCTGGGCCCAACAAAGGCTCAGTCTCAGAGAAATCTACCCCAGCAGAGGCACATTAACATGGTCAGAGGCCACACACTGTTCTCTACAATAGTGCAGTTGTCAACCAGGGTGGTTTAAAACTGTTAAATAATATTCAAAAAGGTTAACTGAGGTCCCATTTTGGCAGAGACCCCTATTATTCAGCTGTTCTGTTTATGAAGAATATTTCTACAATGTATACATTTTTTGGCTGAGGAAATGAAGCGACTCTGGAGGTTGCACATGTTGGAAGTGACTGATGTTTTCTTCTAATAAAGCAGGTCGGTCATGTTTTGACCAATGGGAAACGTGGGTGGAGCAGAATGAAAATACATCTGGATTGATTGACGTTTGTTGAAAGCTTGGCGAGTTGATGGCTCTTGCTCACCCTACAGGTGACTTTGTGATCCTGCTGAATGCAGGCATGAGTATCCCCCAGGCCGTCTTCTTCAACATGTTGTCAGCAATGTCCTGCTATGTGGGCCTGGTGCTGGGGGTCTTGGTGGGCGGCAGCTTCGCCCCCAACGTCATCTTCGCCGTCGCCGGGGGCATGTTTCTCTACATCTCACTGGCCGATATGGTGGGTGTTACATCATGCTAGGCAGCAAAATATAGCTAAATTGCTATGAGGTTATGGCTGCCCTCAAAGGTACCTGATAATCACAATTTGTCATTATCATACGAGTGGAATCACAAAGACTTCTCATAACAGTAAAGCAGGAAGAATTTTATTGATATGTACATTTAAACCATTAGGTCATAATTTTGGCAATAGACAACAAAATAAGGAGCTAAAATAATACTCAATGGTTGCTCAGAATCAGTTTTCATTACCAAATGTACAAAGTACACATGAATCTGACCTGGGGATACAGCACCGTAAAACTTGAGATTAAGAATTAAAAAGGTTAAAATAGGTCATCAGACGTGCTGAAATCACTGTGGCCGCCAAACTAGAAGCCAGCGCCAAGTAAGATAAGTGGATATAACCATGGATGCACATATCCAAAATGTTCGATTCCTAGTGAATTTTGCATGGGTTTCCTCCTGCTGTCCAAAATATGTTTAGGCAAATTGATGGCTATAATAACTGATACTTTATTGATCCCTCTCAGGAAATTCTCTTTACACCTCCCCCAACTTGTTCTCTGTAGGCGAGAGCAAGCTGGCCATGAAGGGCAGCCACCCATAGCAGCACCCAGGGAGCTGGGGGTTAAGGGCCTCGCTCAAGGACTCAAATTGGCGACCTGCCGATCACAGGCACAGAGACACACACTGCCCCCCATATAAATTGCTCATAGCACGTTAGTGTCTTTCTAAGAGCTGGCATCCTGTATAGGGTGTGCCCTCAGAAATAAGCTGCTTCCCCTAAAGAAAGCTTCTCTTTGGCTCAGTTCCCCGAGATGAACAGCATCCTGAAGGAGCAGGAGGGTTCCACCAGCAACGCCTTGCTGTTCTTCCTGATCCAGAATGTCGGCCTGCTCAGCGGCTTCTCCATCATCCTGCTCATCACCATGTTTGCTGGGGATATCAGCCTGGGGTAGGGGGCCTCGCTGCAGCCCCCACTCAGCCTGTGGCAGCACAGAGCACCCCCACGCTGCTGCTACAGGGTATTACGGGGAGGGTTTCCCAGCCCCTCCTATCAAACGCCAGCCCACTGCTGTGAGCTGTGCCTAAAGACTTGCCAAGTTCTGATTGCCGGTGTGCAGAACTCAAATCAAACCCCAAACTGCCTTAAGTGACATGACAGTGCTTACATTACCTCCAAGGCCTGACGTTCTTCCTTATACTGCTCCCTATGCAAACATCTGATTTATGTTGAAACAACTTCTGCATTGGTTGACAAACAATGTATTTTTCCTTACGGTAAGGAGGGCAAGCAGTGGTGACGAACCATGAATTCTTGATTTTCAGCATTATTGGAGTTTTAAACTATGACTGTATTTCAAATGTGTTCACGTAGAATATGCAAATCATGTATAACATGACATGTACGTTTCTTTATAGTATGTTTACTCTGCCTTTAAAATGGCTGTTCCTCTACACCAGGATCTTATCATCTGAGGTGCTACTATCATTTAACCCATGGAGCAACACAGCTGGTGGGAGAAATCGGATGAAAATGAAAGCACGCAGACCTTTGACTGGTCTGTCTGACTTTATTCCTCATTCAGTAACAATCATTGGCCAAAGCAGATTATTTCTCTCTCCTTTACAGGAGGGTCGATTCCTAGTGAATTTTTCATGGGTTTCCTCCTGCTGTCCAAAATATGTTTAGGCAAATTAATGGCTATAATAACAGATACTTTATTGATCCCTCTCAGGAAATTCGCTTTACATCTCCCCCAACTTGCTCTCTGTAGGCGAGCACTGCTATTTACAGGTCAGTATCAGATAGTCATTTGTAATTATTAATGAAGTATATAACCAAATATATCCTAAAAAGTATATCAGATTGAAACTTACTAACAGAATGCAACAGATAAAAACAGTATTGGAAAATACTTCTACCAAGCCTAACAAACTTCAAAACTATTTACAAACCAGTACCCCATTCACTGGGTGTCCACTTCTCTTTTTAAGATGACGCCTTCATTTGGTTCCCACCACTCACTTGAGGTTTGGGTGCCCCCTATTGGCCATAAAGTCAATGCAGAGTTAACGTGCTCCTTATTTTTCGAGACACAGAAGCATGTTCTGCTATTCAGATAGCTAGCTACGATCTTCTGACTCTATTGACTAGCTAATGTTGAGGTTAAATGCAAGCATGAAGCAATCATGTCTCAGCAGCGCCATGAAAGGGAAGGAAATCAAAGTCTTTAACGAAAAAAAATGCCTGTGTTTCTTCACCACAAACAATGAAAGGCCTGATGAGCATGCAGCTATAAAGACAGAAATAGTGGGGGCCCCAGAAATAAAACCCACCCCTGCCTGTAGCCAATAGATGACCAGTTTCAAAGTGTGAGAAAAAAAACTGCACATGGATGTAATAACCTTAATAAAACCCTTGTAATAACATTACTACGCAATGGCTGTATTTTGAATTCCCACTAAACAAAGTGATATTTCAGCAATAATTATGGATGGTGGAATCTTATTTGGAATTTGTATTGGGCAGAACACAGCTATTCAAACCAACATGGCGGTTCATATATAGCCTGCCTCACGTCAGATCTCTGCTTTATTTTTCTGCTGTTTTTTTTGTATCCTAAAACTCCAATAGGAGTGACTTTCACGAGCCCTACTAGTACCTGTGCCATGTTACTTTGGTAAACAGAAATTGTATGCACTTTATACAGACATACAAAGACACCGGTATATTTTGGAGCTTTTATTCCATTAAAACGTCCAGAGGCATTTTATTATTGTTATTAATTTGAGAAGGAAGCTTACTTACCAAGCTTGACTTTAATTACTAAATAGAAACAGGCAACTTTAAGCATAATAAAAATAAGTTTCATAAGGATTTACCTCAGTGTTTTCAGGTACAACTACATTGAATTGAAAAGTGCACCCATTTACAAAGCAATAACCAAGTTAAAAAAAAAGCAAATCTTTACATTTTAACTAAAAAAGTCACATTACCCAAAGGAAACAAAGGTGTGCAAATCAAATGCTACTTGCTTCTGTCTATTTGTGTAGAAGCGCTCTGATAAGCAGTACATTTTCTAACCATACACAATGTTAGATCAAGTCACTAATACATTTAAATGGAAGAAAAACACAAAGTGGACCATGGTGAAGTGGATAGAAACATACCCAACTTATAAACAATATATTTTCCGAAAAAAAAGGCAAAAAAAAAGTTCCTTCAACAGAAATATATTATAACAGTGTTTCTTGCCCCCCCCAGTAAAAACATGGACTGTCTTGGAGTCCCCGAGGACCGGATTGAGAGAAACTGCATTATGAAATAAAATTATAGCAACTCTACTAAGTTGCTTAGTGAAGGGCTTAGCCTCAGGCACCCGGGAACTGCTCTTACGTCAGGATTGCCATAACATGGGTAACACTACACATTTCTCACCCAAAGGGTTGATCTGAGTAATGCTTCTGAGATTGTCGACCTACTTCTGAAACCTTTATGGTTACACCCCACCCCCACTGCAAAGGCAGGCATTTGAAACGCATCACCAACCCCCGAGGGCACCACAATATTATGCTGGCATGCAACACAAATTACCATCTGAAGTTTTGGCAAAGATCTGGTTATTTGCTTTAATATGAATTACACAAAAAAAAACACAAACCAAAAGAAAGTTTGAGAAAGTAGAGGGATTAATATTGTCAGTGACTACAATGAAAACAGAATGTAACTGGATATATTGACAGCAAAACTGATCTGCAGAGAAAATACATGCATTACCTGCACCTGTTCAGGGTGAACCAAGAACAATCATTTATCAAAGCAGTCAGGAGATGCTAAAATGGGCTGGATGCAGCTCATTAACTCAGTCCCCACTCACCCCCAACCGACTGAAAGCCAAAACCCAGCAGATGCTCTAAGGTCGAAAACTACACTCCGAATCCATGGCGACAAAATGTGTGACAATGAAAGAGCTACGGTGAAGACAGAAATGACTAGAAACAACATGGTGTACGGATTAAGCATTGCCATGACACATCTTTAACGGTGTTAAAACAGATTGTAGTGTACACTGTTCCCTGCAGCAGGCCAGAAGATGGTCAGTTTACAAGGTTTATTTGAAGCAAAAGATCCAAGAAATTCTAGAAAGGTTTTAAATCTTCATCTGGGGTGGGGGGATGGGGTTCTGTTTGTTGTAGGGTGGTATCAGGCCCAGTCAGACCATCCGTAATATCACAACCACTGTCTGGTTCACACTAAGTTAGAGAGCTTCTCCCAAGACACTAATGTTTTTTTTTTTCCCAAACTGCAGTTATTATTCACATTAAATGCTATGATGCCATAGTGTTGATACCACAGGAAGGATAACCAGTGATATTCCCATGTCTCATCATCAGAGGCATAAAGTCCAGTGGCTTTCATTCTCATTCTCAGTTGACAATCAAAGAGCTGTGAGCATAGTATGGTTTACAGAAAAGGCAGGCATCCTGGACTGTAAAAAATTAAAGGTTAGCGCAATATTGAGCATAGCATTGCATGTTGTTGAGGCAGACATTACTGCCACTGAGACATTGGAAGCTTAATGTGCTAAAAGGCCCAGAGCACTTGGTGAGAGAGAAGTGACCAGAAGATACTGTCAAGGACAAGGACTAAAAAAAATTCCAAAATTCTTAACGATATCCCGTAGTTTAAAATAAAAAATAAAATGTTATAGCCATAACAACTTCACACGACTTCTACATATAGCAATAGAAGTCATGTGTAGATTTTTAAAAATCCAGTGAAAACAAGACTACAGACGTAAATACAACGTTTATAGTGATTAAGTGTTATTTTTTAACATGTGCGTTGGTTCCATGGGGGATTAATAAGAGTGTTGAAAAACTAGTTTTAGGGTCATTACACATGAAATGAAACAAATTGAGGAAACCATATAAAATGTAAAAAGGTGAAAAACTCACAACATATAATTTTGCAGCAGAAAAAACAAGACTCCTGCAGACGAATCCCCAAAGCTTAAAAGCAGTGAAGCAGCATCGTCGCGCTGGAACAGCAGCGGGCAGCGTGGATAAAGCAGAGAACAAAGCATGTGGAGGGCCCTGGGGGAGCCATTTGTATTCTTCAATTTCGTATCCCCACATTAGCCATTAGCAATTACCTGTAACGTGGGGGTGTGATCTCCGGTCAGGTCATGTGGTCTCCGGTCAGGTCATGACCTCCCTTGTTTTGTTTTTCCCACCCTAATTTATTTATGGCATGGAGTGCAGTCGGTGCCTCTCTTTAGTTTCCAGGATGCATTAAGACAGTGTAAATGAAACAAACTACTAAAACAAACTCCCAAACCCCTCTGGTTTATGGCATAGGTGTTCTGTACGTGCTGCCTGAACTCAGAGTCAGAACATTTTAAAAAGAAATCGTAGTTCATCCCTCCTGCTGATAGGACTCATAATGCACTCACGAGCCGCCTGTGGGCGTCCCTCATGGTCCGTGGGTCTGAGCCCTAGAACTTGGGCTGGTAGAGTGACACGCGTCCGCTGAGGCAACCTGAAGCCAGCTGGCAATGCGTGGGGGAGAATTTGGTGGTGAGCACCACGTCGCTATGGGAGTAGATGGAGCGCACCTCCAGCAGCCGGCTGGTCTCGGCCGGCAGGCAGTCAGCCAGCTCGCCGCAGCTGCCGTCGAAGGCCAGCAGACGCACGCCGTATCCGTAGGGCGAGCAGATGAGGCGGCCATCCGGGCTGAAGCACAGCTCCTTGATGTAGCCTCGGCCCACATTGGCTTCCTCGATGTAGTGGGTGAGTCGCAGCGAACAGCGAGGGGACACGGGCGGCCGCGACGGCGCCCCCTCCTGGAACTCGTACACGCATGTCCACTGCAGAAAGGTCAGGCAAGGGGAGGTTAGCTGGCAGTAACTTGTGGTGTTTCATATTTCGGAAGTTGTCACTAGAACAAACCGCAATGTTTGTGTCAGTACTGAAGTTTTTATAAAACTTACAAGGCCATATTAAGTTGGTTCTAGTGTGGTCAGGCACTTTGTAAGGTAAATTAGGCGTACAGGGTAACGTCAGAGAATGTGTCCAAGTATAGGGGAAAGAAGAAAAAGGAAAACAGACAGTACAACTGAAGCAGTATGAATGATGCGATTGTGAAATACTGGTGTCAGATTGACCAAACCTCATCCCAGCAAAGATGGTCTGTTAACTAAAATCTCATATCATTCATATCTGAAAACATCAAATAGGTTTGACATTCACTGCCAGCACAACACAGAAAATTCAACTCTTCTAAAAAATAGACGTCTGATCCTGCAACCAATGTAAAAACTGACGGATGAGTTAAGAAACAGCCCAGCTGATTGCAAGAATCAAGCCATTTAAAATGGGGGGGGGAGAAAACAGACACTAATTCTGAGACACGTTCATTGTACATGATCGTTTACAAACAAATACAGTAAATGTTACACCTATACCCCATTTCCACCAATGTGATACAGGGCTTTTGCCCAGTTTGGAACTGGTTGTGTGTGTTTCCACAGCAAAAAAAAAAAAACTGCCCCAAGGCCAGAAGAAATGGCTCCATCTCTGCGCTACAAAAAAGCTGGTTTCAAAACTTGGAACCATAACATCAGTGGAAACAAAACTGGCTATCGTGCCCTTCTGATTAACTGCAGAATCTGCATAACAAAAAATAATTGTACTAATTCCCATACTAACATTAATATTAACAGTATATAAAGCATTCTTCTGGTTAATGCTAATTAGGTTACATGTATGTCAAATCAATGGTTAAAAAAAAAAAATCAAAAATGTTCAATTACTCGCCATCTTGAAATATTTCACCATGAATTATTAATGCTGCTTGTATGATATTGTAGTAGGGCTAGTGTAGGTCAAAAATAATAAAATACTGATCTACGGGAGGCAGCTAATATTCTGACAAACTCAGAATTTCTGAGATAAAAGTTGAAATAAACTTTCGAGATTAAAGTAGGAAGTGCTGAGGTACAAGCTGAATTCTATGGATGGCTTCTCCTAGCAGAGCAGTTACCAAAGTGTAGGGTTGTGAGATGATTTGCAAAATAAGGCTATAAAAAAGCGTGAAAAAAAATCTCTCTCCTCCCCATCTTAACCTTAAGTGAAACCAGTCGACTGTGCAGTCCTGGTCGGCCAAATCCACCGTCGACTCGGTACCTTGCACTATAATAAAGGCTGGAGACCGTCAATGTAAACCTAGCAGGGGTGGTGTGTCTCTGGCCCTGTTATTTTGGGGTCAAGGGCTGAAAAGTTTGAGAATTCATGTCCTAGCAGGCGTGAGCTTTCATGCCATGTGGAATGAAGCCAGACAGCAGCTGAATATGAGGCATCTGCATGGTGTTGACATGCAAGATGTTCCACCTCCTATGGATCTCTCAGGTTCTTCTCAGCTGACAGGTTCTTACTGTTTTACTTGCGACTTTAATCTCAAAATATTTGATCATTTGCTTCATTGACCCTAATACTCTTCCATATATGACAATGTAGTGCTGATGCACCAAAAGACAAAGTGTTTTATTATGTGAATCCTATACTAAACTATAACTTCACAAGATTGCATTCTTCAGTGTCACAGATGGCTGGGTGCTCTAATAATATCTTCCCTCTAAAATAACATGTAGCTTAAATTACTTTATTTTCAAACTATCGTGATATTTTTGTCATAAAATTCTGTTTTTTTTTCCTTGTAATTATCCTACGACTATTCCTGTGATATTATGACTCCTCAGATTTTTTTCCCCCTCAGCGTGGCCCTAAGACTCCATCATATTAAAAAAAGCAAAAACAATAAAAGCAAAGCATTACACCTCTGTACTTCACTCTCGCTTCTGCCTATGTAACATTTCAGTTCCATTCTTTTTTGAGACCAGTGGAAACACGAGCCGCACTGGTGAAAACTGGTGCCTTCATTCTGAAAAGCTACGATGCTAATTTGAATATATCTGAATAAAGAGTGGTGTCAATTTCTAAAACTGGGGACAATTAGACACATCAGTATTCATCTAATACATCCTATTACCCATTCTCAGCAACACAATTCCCGGCCAAGTTAGAGCACAGCTACTTAATACAGGGGCCAACCAGATTACCCGTATCCAAATCTACCCTCATGTGACTTCTGCAATGCGACGTGAAACTGAAAAATGCCAAGACAGGAAAATGACTCCATAACAGTTTGTCACCCTTGAGAGCACGGGCATCACCTACCTCCTGATCATCCATGTTGCTGGAGCAGCGGAGCAGTGTGGCCCAGCCCTTGGGGTGCAGCTGCAAGGAGGTGATGCAGTTTCCTCTGTCCCGCTCTCCGGGGATCTCTGGGGTCAGGACCTCCAAGCTGTTCCTCGGCGATGCACCTAAGGGAGACGGGCACCATGAAGACCACCCACGTCAGCTGCGGTTCATCAAAACCAGCATCGTGCACCATTTAATAGCCCATTGTACTCAAAGAAAATGAAAAATGACATTTAGTAGCTGTGCTCCTGCAAGAAACTAAAACACCTTCTGGTACCATACTGGTAATACAGGTACCATCCAAGACAAAACAACATTAGGCAGTGAAGTTTGCTGAGAGGGGAGATGCCGGTGGTGAAATTTACCTATTGCACGACATGGACTGGGAGTGCTTCATGGTTCCAGAGGCCCCAGCTTACTTTATACAAAGCTGGAGTAAGGCTTAAGAACTGTGGATTCTTATAAAATAGTCATATTAGTTCTGGCCTCTGACTAGCTTATAAACACTTTAATTAAGGCCTACTATAAACCTCTCCTAGCACAGTATATGATGAAACCACAAAACCAGACTGTTCCTCCACCACAGAACTATTTTGAAAGCACTCTGTGCAGCTCCGTGAAGCTACACCACCAGGTGTCTGTGGTGAAACCCCACCTGTAAACAAAACCAGCTGTGGTCCACCGTGAAACCAGGCATTTTTCACATCCGTTACATAAATCATAGTCACACTTCTCATTTTCATTTCTGACACATATTTTGAAACAAAGGAGACCACCATAATGCTGACAATGGCAAATGTTAATTCAAAATGTTTTTTTTTTTCCCTTACTAATTCCTAATAATTCACATGTTAAAATAGAACAAAATGTCAATGTTTGGCCCATTATTTTTCTCCAAAATTGGAATTAAGTCAATTCCAACCATCCATCCTAGAAAAAAAACCTTATCAGTAGAGCTTCATATAGGCCATAAGACAGGAGACACCCTGGACAGGAAGAACGTCCATTACAGGACACAAACTCACACTATCGGCTATTTAGAGACACCACCTAGGCATAAAGACTAAAGGGGTAAACTGGGGAACAACTGTCACACAGCAACTCCAGTTACCCAGGTGTGGGGATCAAAGGCCCAGCCCTGGAGACATGAGGCTATGCTACCCAGTGCGTCACCTTGCCACCCACTACCCCTCATCACAGTCTATAAAGCTCTATAGTCAGTGTGGAGTCTTGGTGTATTACAGACGCAAAGCTGTTCTACATGACTCAGAAAAGATTTAAGCCCATCTTCATGGCAATTTCCAGTCCTTAAGAACAAGACACAAGAAGCCAGGAATTCTCCCACCTTCTCTCTGAGAGGCCTGAGGGTGGCTCTTGCTGGAGTCATTCCCTTGGCGAAGGCTTCCTGATGACCTGGAGCCGGATGTGGCGCCATCTAGAGTGTAGGGGGAGAAAAACTATTTCCCGTCACGGGTGAGACTTGGGAAATTGAGCAAAAAATGTCTTTAAAATGCTCAGAAATATAATCTTTCAGGGAGGAAATCCAAAGAATGATCACTACTTAGGCAGGTATTGCTCAAGACTCCCCATATCAGCTGGAATATTACACAAGTATCTGTCACAACCACATATCGCCATCATAATAAGGAAGTATTTTAAATATAAAAACGGGAAGCTTGTATGGAGACCCAAAACTTCCTTTTCCTGAAATCGTACAAACACTGAAATTGTTTAAATTTCAACAGTCTGAAGAAACAGATCCTTGCATAATTAACATGGTAAAAATGCCCCAACAAAACATAAATGCAGCGATAAGGGAGAGAAAAAAGAAAAGTAACCAAGATTTTAAATAAGAACCTGGTTTGCTGCAAAATAAAGCATTAATAAAGCATAAAGATTGAGATGCTACGTCTCAAAAGTGACGCACAAACACTGCGATAAATCTCAAAGGCATTTGTCTACACTTAATGTTAACAATGCAAGCCATACAATCTCCATACTATAATGGTTACAAAGAAATGTAAGCAAACACAGGATTAAAACATTTATAGTGAAACTGTATCCAGCTTAAAACATCCCATACATATTAACTACTTGTACGGCCACCAATGACAAAATGCTGACCTCGAAAAACTTTTTGATGACATAACACAAATACCATTCATATCTGCATGTCATAAAATGTATTGTTAGATGATCTGAAAGAGGTAACTCTGTTTCTCACCTTGAAGAAAGGGAGTTTGAAAGGTTGGGCAAGTCCAACCAAAGTACAACATTGCAAGTTAATGTTAGTAGTTATGGTTTTTACAGTTCTAACCCACTCTTTAGCTGTCCTCAATACAATCTCAATTACAGTTTGTATAAATCTCATGCAATTTATTAATATGCCTGATATGTTAAATGCATGTACCTCTCCAGAGGTCTGCTCCTCTCTGTTGTGTCAGAGGTCAGCCTCGGTCTTTAGGGTTTAAGCTACTGGCCAGTTGATTTCACACAGGATTCTTCACTAAAGTTCCACAGATACTGAACGACAATTGCCAATTTTTCTATAAATGCCTTCGAAAAGACATCTAAATGTCTCCAGGGCAGCCAAAAGAAGTACTTTGCAAAGATATATTTGCACAAGCAGTGTTCCCCCCAAGTTCAAACAAACATTTGGATGAAAATTTCTCATTAATCAAAGTCATCTGACTGTACATCAAACTGTACACCACATAAATAGACCATATCAAAGTGAGATTTGCCATGTGGAGCCACTGATTAAAAATGTTATTTTATACACACACAGAACCAGTGAAAAGTTTGGACACAGCAAGCCGGCAAAAAGGAACAAAGGAGACCGACAGAATGTTGCATCACATGAGCTGGTCACCTGGTCACCTAAAGCCAGCAGAAATGGTAGTGGAGGAGCTTGTGAGAGCTTGTGAGAGCAGAGTGTGAAAGAGAAGCGGGCAGTGAGAGGTCAGCATGTGCAGTGAGAGCTCAGTATGTGCAGTGAGAGCTCAGTATGTGCAGTGAGAGCTCAGTATGTGCAGTGAGAGCTCAGTATGTGCAGTGAGAGCTCAGCATATATGTGGGAGCTCCTGCAGGACAGCTGGAAAAGCATCCCAGGAGGCCACCTCATGGAACTGAGGTAGAGGAGACAGTAGGGTCAGCCAGTGCCTGGAGCGATTGGGGTTAAGGGCCTTGGTCAGGGGCCCAGTGGTGGGATCATGCCAGCAAACTTCTTGTCCCAGCCCACAGAGCTGTCCCCACCCTCAACACTTTTTAAATACTTTTCTGGGTCAGTGCATAATCCCCATATACGTTTTTGATGTCTTCAAAATTATTCTAAAATTTAGAAAAATAGTTAGAGTAAACCTTTCTATGGGTAGGTGTGTCCATTTCACTGTATATTTGCACACACACACACAGATTTTTTTTTTTACTAATAAGCAATGAGTTTGTATTTTAACATATTTAGTGAGTAAATTTTAAGGTCATGTTCTGAAGTCAGCCTGCTAGTAATTTTTCTCTCTTCCTTCTTGTTTTTCATTCCCACAAATACAATGCAGAAAACACCCAGCATCCCTATACTAATGCTGCTTGGCCCCTATCAAAAAGATCCATATATGAATCAAATTAATAAAAAGTACGACCATATATAGCAAATATTTTACACTTTACATTTGCCAAAAGAGGTGTTACCAAGGAATAGCTTACAGTGACCTAAAATTTTCCCCGTATCATATTCGTGATTTACTTATGTCCTTGTTAAACAAACAAAAATATAAATAACTAATTTGCTAAATACTTTACATTTATACAAAGCAGCAGTCGAAGTTCTGCATGCTAAAAGTTATTTAAACATACTTTGAATGGGACGACCAAAGTTTTCGCATTTAACTGGAGCCAACAGGCTAACTGCTGATATTACAGCAATATGCGAGTTTGACACCCCTACACTGCGCAAAACTGACTAATTATCGGGCTGCTAATTATCCCAGCTGGCCTCAAAATTAAAATTTAACCAAAGAAGTTAGACTATTTTTTAAGAGAAAAGAGGATGAACAGACATAAACAGAGCATCACCTCCAGGAGGCGCTAGCGGGTTGGACAGCCGTTCTCACCAGAGCTGAGTGGGGGCCGCCGGGTGCGGAGGATGCGGTAGCTGCCCACTTCCAGCGACTGCGTCAGGTCCAGATCATGCAGGATAAGCAGGTAGCCTGAGGAAGTGGAGATGAGCATCTTGGAGCAGTCCGGCGTCAAGCGCATCCTCATCAGGTAGCGTGTGTGGAAGAACTTCTTATGGGGGCAGCCGTCCTCCGTAAATCTGGGGGGGACGGGGACGGGGGGGACAGAGAGCCGAGACACCGGGGAAGATTCATGACTTAGCATGCAAGACCATGCTAGATCTTTTTATTGAAATAACTGAAATGAAACTAGACACATTCTGTGACCTGAGATGTTCTTTGATTGATGAAGATCTCCAAACGCACCCCTGTCTGAAAGATCTCCAAACGCACCCATGTCTGAAAGATCTCCAAAGGCACCCATGTCTGAAAGATCTCCAAAGGCACCCATGTCTGAAAGATCTCCAAAGGCACCCATGTCTGAAAGATCTCCAAAGGCACCCATGTCTGAAAGATCTCCAAAGGCACCCATGTCTGAAAGATCTCCAAACGCACCCATGTCTGAAAGATCTCCAAACGCACCCATGTCTGAAAGATCTCCAAACGCACCCATGTCTGAAAGATCTCCAAAGGCACCCATGTCTGAAAGATCTCCAAAGGCACCCATGTCTGAAAGATCTCCAAAGGCACCCCTGTCTGAAAGATCTCCAAAGGCACCCATGTCTGAAAGATCTCCAAAGGCACCCATGTCTGAAAGATCTCCAAAGGCACCCATGTCTGAAAGATCTCCAAAGGCACCCATGTCTGAAAGATCTCCAAAGGCACCCATGTCTGAAAGATCTCCAAAGGCACCCATGTCTGAAAGATCTCCAAAGGCACCCATGTCTGAAAGATCTCCAAAGGCACCCATGTCTGAAAGATCTCCAAAGGCACCCATGTCTGAAAGATCTCCAAAGGCACCCATGTCTGAAAGATCTCCAAAGGCACCCCTGTCTGAAAGATCTCCAAAGGCACCCATGTCTGAAAGATCTCCAAAGGCACCCATGTCTGAAAGATCTCCAAAGGCACCCATGTCTGAAAGATCTCCAAAGGCACCCATGTCTGAAAGATCTCCAAAGGCACCCATGTCTGAAAGATCTCCAAAGGCACCCATGTCTGAAAGATCTCCAAAGGCACCCCTGTCTGAAAGATCTCCAAAGGCACCCATGTCTGAAAGATCTCCAAAGGCACCCATGTCTGAAAGATCTCCAAAGGCACCCATGTCTGAAAGATCTCCAAAGGCACCCATGTCTGAAAGATCTCCAAAGGCACCCATGTCTGAAAGAACTCCAAAGGCACCCATGTCTGAAAGATCTCCAAAGGCACCCATGTCTGAAAGATCTCCAAAGGCACCCATGTCTGAAAGATCTCCAAAGGCACCCATGTCTGAAAGATCTCCAAAGGCACCCATGTCTGAAAGATCTCCAAAGGCACCCATGTCTGAAAGATCTCCAAAGGCACCCATGTCTGAAAGATCTCCAAAGGCACCCATGTCTGAAAGATCTCCAAAGGCACCCATGTCTGAAAGATCTCCAAAGGCACCCATGTCTTAAAGATCTCCAAAGGCACCCATGTCTGAAAGATCTCCAAAGGCACCCATGTCTGAAAGATCTCCAAAGGCACCCATGTTTGAAGACGCTAATGTTTTTGTTTTGTGTTGAAGGCTAAAAATAAGTTAGCAAGAGTGTGGACATTTAAATAAATGGACTGGATCACCACTCATGACGATCAAACACGGTGCTGAGGTCACAAACTGGATACAAGATGGATAACCTCAGCAGCATTTTCATTATTAAAGAAGAACGCATTAATAGCTGGGGGACTGGAGGAGCAGCCCCATACGCACCTGTTAGTGTCCCAGGTGATGACGTTGCCGTCGAAGCCAGAGGTGACCAGGAGGCGTGTGTTGGTGTCGTACTCTATGTTCTTCACCCAGCTGGCGTGGCCATGCAGGGAGCACACCTTGCTGTTCAGCTTCCGCAGATCCCATAATGCAATGGTGGTGTCGTCAGAACAGGTGGCAAACAGCCTGTTGTCAAGAAACCTGGCATGCAGAGGCGTTAATGACATGAGGAGGAGGAAATAAGCTACTTCACTCCATCCATCCATCCATCTTCTATACCTGCTTGTCCTATGCAGTCATGAGCATCTGGAGCTTACTTGTAAATATTGTTTACTTTGAAGTCTATTACATGAAGTTATTTTTATATATTGTTTACCTCCTCTCTCTGTAGCTATTGACTCTGCAGACAGTTGGCGACTTCTGCACACTGTGCCACAGCATGCGTTGTCCCAGCTCTGATTTTTACACGGCCTACCACTTCACTGCGCTGATAATTACCCATTCTTTTGCAAATATTTGTAGAAGCAGTCTGCATGTCTATGTGCTTGACTTTATACACCTGTGGCTATGGACGTGATTGTAACACCTGAATTCGATGATTTGGAGGGGTGTCACACACACACACACACACACACACAATATAAAGATATAAACATTTTCTTTATTTAAGCAGATGCTTCCATCCAAAGTGAAAGCGTTTCTTGAGAAAACAGGTCAGACAATCACAGGCTTTTAAAGGCGAGCTGTTCCTTTCTCAGAGGCCCAATGATGAACTCACTCTGTCAACCATGGGATTTGAACCAATGAACTTCCCATCACAGGGTAACACCCGAACACATTGAGCCACATGCTGCCCAATAAATAAATAGATATATTCTTTACTTCATATTATTTGTGAATGCAACGTAATCTCGTAAAACAATGAAAATAACTTTTGCATCTTGCAAACCTTAAGAGACTAAACTGGAATGGAGACGCTGCATGTTTATGAGCCATGTTTGTCATTTCAGAGATCAGGTGGCTAAACCATACGCTGCAGAGTCAGTCGGCTCTGCTCAGAAAGCTGCTTACCCAGAAAATGCAGACGAGCTACAGTTCAAACTACTGTTTGGCACCTGTCTGTAGTGCCACCTGACTGCTACCAGGTGACGTGTAACTATGGGGCATAACTGTCACCAATCAATGTGAGGAATTGGGGGGTTTACACTAATGAAAACAGGAGCCTGCAAACCACCACCTAAAAATGCACACATACAAAAACCACCCCTCAGAGCAGTCAGCAGAAAAATCCATCTTAGCACAGAGAGGAATACCTCCCCACTTTACAAAACACATTAACCGTATTCATCCGACACCTGACTGACAAATAAACTGGACCCAGTTAAACAGCTAACAGGACATGGAATAACAATCAGCTGTATCCTAATTAACTGCTTATGTTTAGTCATTCTAAATATTACCGTTAACCAAAAGCCTTAAGTGCTTATTGTTACACTAAAAAAACAAAGAAAAATGGAAGCCAAGCTGAGGTTTGATGAGGCTGTGGCTAACAGGCCAAGTGAAGTCTAGTGGCGCTCACACTGACCTAATGTTGTTGACACAGTCTTCGTGGGCCTCCACCAGCGTCTTGATGTGCCTGGAGGACACCGGGTCGAAGAGAAGAACCTCCGTTTGCTCGCAGGCGACCGTCAACACGGATCTGACCGTAGGGGACAAAGACAGGCGGGCGAGGGGGGGGGGGGTCACCGTTTCGGATGAGGCAAGCAGTACCCAATGGACAATAATTGGATCCACGTTTAAAGTGAACGAGTATTTTATGAACTGGAATTTCAGAGTAGGAGTGCATGCATACAGCAGTAGTCTACATTCATGACTGCAAACAAGGCAGCTGCAGCATGTGCATTGCTGGGATACCCTGGACCGCAGTGAATGGGGCACATGCAGACGGCAGCCGCTCTTACCCATCGGGCGAGTACTCCAAATTAAACACGGCCCCGTGTGTCTGGGTGCTCAGGTTAACGGAGTCCGTGGCTGGGCTCATCGAGCAGTACAAGCTGGTCATGGTCCTGAAGTTATCCCGAGCGGGGTCTACATGAAGTCCTCTCCCCAGCGTCCTCTTCCGTAGCCACTGGAAAACGCTGCACCCGATGCCGCTCCCCGATCCCCCGACGAGCTGCGCATCGTAAGCCTTTGCCGTGGAACTAAAGGCGGTGCGGCTATCGGGCGCCCCGTGTCTGCGTCGCGGAGCTGGTAATGGCTCCCGCTGATCGTCCCCGTCCCCGTCGCGGCCCTCCTCGGACTCCCCGCCGCTCGGCCCGTCCACCTGAGCCTCGTCGGCGTCTTCGCCGTCGCTCTGGCGGTCCGAGCTCATGGTGGCGACCCGCCCGCCGCTGCGCTCCGGCCCTGGGCTGCTCTCGATCGCAGTTGCCTTGTGCCGTTCGCCCCCCGCAGGCCCATCGGCGTCCTAGTGCGGATGAGCGGCGGTCGGACCTCGGTTCGCTCGCATTGTGCGGTAGCCACACGCAAGCCGGCGCTGGAAGAAAAGATGCACAAACTCCGGTTACAAAGTGACGAGTTTCCGCTTCCCTTTCGCCGTGCAGCTGTCAAAACAGTCCCGGCGTGCAGGCGGCCACCTTGACGACCAGAACCGCCTACATCCACTCGGAAATTTGTAACAGAAATTTAAATTTAAACTGCAGTAATACTGTAATTGAAGTAATGCCTTGATTAAAGGCGGCGATTCGGTTTGGTGCCGTAATCTTTTAAACCAACAACAACTGTTATATTTCCAAAGTTTTCTGAAGTTTAAAGAAAATATAACTATGACTTTGTTTCGGTAAGGTAATATATGGTTCTGTCCGTAATATAAAGTAAAATTAAATAAAGTTTAATCAAAACTAAAATTAAAATCTCGACATATGTTGTATGCGGTATATAATTAATAGTTATTAGTATTAACGAAAGAGTAATACAATATTTGATATTAACTGTGATAATGATGTAATGACTGTAGATCACGATCGAGAGATCTAGTTGCAGAACTAAAACTAGTGTGCTGTATTCTGTAATTACAATCGTGATGCTTCTGCCTGAACGTCGACACACGGAACACCTATATTAACACGGCTGTTCTTCAATTAGATGCCCAGTCCAACTCAAAACGTCTATATTTCACATATTTCTGCATTTTATATTAATCAAATATCTCTTCTATTTCACTATTAATCTTTTTCAGAATGAAGTGTATTATTGAATTAGATGACACTGAAAAGCATATGTGTATTATTTATTTGGTAAAAACATTTATGCAGTTCTACATCGCGTTCCGCATCATAAAAACTTTTAAAACTGACATGGGTGAATAATGTATATTTGGTCTTGCTCCATAGAATCCCTTGATTCAGTAAACAAATGTTTCAAGATTTTAGTAATACATGGATCACTTTTATATATGAATCGTTTTATATAAGTTACAGATCTGTATTTTATATTAAATATATCGTTTCTTTTCTTTTTTTTTTTTGCAATTTATCATGACTAAGCATGAAGCCTTTTCCGTGTGGTGTCTAGCTAATGTCCCACCCCCTTTTTGTGTTTATTTAAGCACCATTCCTTATGTTATTTCAGCACTCATCTGGGCTGATCGCAGACTTGCGGGGGCGCTTTCCTATCACCGATACCCATTTCATTGTGCCACAGATACAAAGTGCTTCTGCTGGGTCGTACCATGGCATCCATTTCGGCTGTTACCCGCTTTGACTTCCTGGTCATCGGCGGTGGATCTGGGGGGCTGGCCGGTGCCAGGAGAGCCGCGGAGCTCGGAGCCAAAACCGCTGTGATCGAGGGTAAAAAACTCGGGGGTACCTGCGTGAGTATATCCGTCGCTCATGAACACTTTATGCATAGTTTTACTTCCCTAGGAAGTTTTATTTCCCCCGGTCAGACACATCTAAATTTTGCAGATTCTTATTTTCATGTGTAGGAGAAAGTGCAGCGCCTGTTGAAGGTTAGGTTAAAGTGTGATGCGTTTTTCCCCTATTCATTCTGCACTAAATCCGCTTTTTAATGCTAAACACGAACTTCCAGCTCTGATGATCCTTGTTAAGTCATTTCCTAAGTGAAGAGGGCATGACTGTCCAATCATATGCAATGCTGAATGTAGACCCATTGTTTGAGAAGTAACACATTTTATGTTTCCAAGTGGCTTGTATGTACATGAAAAGCAAGGTTTTACCAAAGCAGCATTACTGCATTTACATGCTATTTTTTTACGAGTGAAATACGAAATCGAACATAAATTTCATATTTGCTTTGATAATTAAATACTGAAGGCACAGTTCTTTTAAATGAATAAATATTATGCATTTCCACAGGTGTCTTGAGGTATATTGGCTTTGCCTTATGTGCTTATAAAAAGTAACACCCTTGTCTTTAAAACAAGGTCTCAGTTTGACTCACTTGGAAGTTTAATGAACAGAACCTGTGTTTAGAAACTCTGAATGGTAATGTATTCTGCTGTACAGTGTAAAAAATATTCATTATAAAATATGAATTAATATATTTAAATATTATTAATAGTATCCAACTTTGTGTTGTCAATGTAATATTGTTAATATATCAAATAAATGGTGCGGTTGGCAGAACAGGTCACTTTTCTATTAAATATGCATATTTTGAGGTGATAATAATGGTCCTAATATATAAATTTGCCAATAAATTAATAATAACACTCTGTGTACAGTATGCTACTGAAATATTGCAAACTGAGTATTGAAATGTAAGGTCAAGACTCCAGTATTGTTGTAAGTTCACTGGCCAGTTTTCAGCCATATAATTCTGAATACTAGAAACCCATAATTCTTATTTCAGCTTATAGAACATAGATGTAACTGCCATAATGGTTACAGGGTCGGACAAGTTACAGCAGGCATTGCCAGAATATAAGTAGTGTCAATGCTTTGCAGATTCCGGTCTATTGTACATGTGAACTGTACTCAAGGTAATCAAATTAGATAACGATAAATCACCTTGAATAAATAGCACAGTCATTTTAAGACTGTTTAACACCTTTTATTGTACTTTTTCAGGTCAATGTTGGGTGTGTCCCTAAAAAGGTGAGGTTTTCCGATACAATTAAACATCATTGTGATTGTAGAGTACTTATGACTATACTTGTATTTACATACGCAGCCATACATCATTAAGTTACCACTCCTTTTTGTGCGATATCAGTGGTGCTTTTTGTATTGAGTCAATGTATTGCAGGTTTGAGGGTGGCATCACCGTGAATCTGCATGCATGTGTGTGTGTGTTAGGTGATGTGGAACACAGCGGTGCATGCAGAGTATCTTCACGATCATGAGGACTACGGCTTCGAGGGAAGTCACACCAAGTTCAATTGGCAGTAAGTATTTCAAGTACCCTATAAGGCAGATTAATTAGTAGGAAACAGTATTCCACTGCCCCAAACTATCTAATTCAGAGACCAATTGATTCTTCTAAAAAGTTTCTAAAGCTTGTTACTTGGGAAACATACACAGTGAGTTTAAGAAGGGAATGGAGGCAGTGTGGAGTTGGGAATCTTCCAAATACATATGCTACTGTTTACATTAACCAGGTGTGTTTATTTTCATACAGGACCATCAAGAGTAAAAGGGATGCCTATGTAAAGAGACTGAATAACATTTACCAGAGTAATCTTGATAGGGTACGTCCAAGTTCTTATGTGTCCTTTGTAGTCTTCAAAGCAGAGGTGGGATTTGAAGCCCCAGTCTTGGAAATGTGTCTCAGAAAAAATACAATGTAGAAGTGTTGGTTGGTGTCCCTTCTGACTGAATGTAGGAGTGTTGGTTGGTGTCCCTTCCGACCGAATGTAGGAGTGTTGCTTGGTGTCCCTTCCGATCGAATGTAGGAGTGATGGTTGGTGTCCCTTCTGACTGAATGTAGGAGTGATGGTTGGTGTCACTTCCGACTGAATGTAGGAGTGTTGCTTGGTGTCCCTTCTGACTGAATGTAGGAGTGATGGTTGGTGTCCCTTCCGGCTGAATGTAGGAGTGTTGCTTGGTGTCCCTTCCGACTGAATGTAGGGGTGTTGGTTGGTGTCCCTTCCGACTGAATGTAGGAGTGTTGGTTGGTGTCCCTTCCGACTGAATGTAGGAGTGATGGTTGGTGTCACTTCTGACTGAATGTAGGAGTGATGGTTGGTGTCACTTCCGACTGAATGTAGGAGTGATGGTTGGTGTCCCTTCTGGCTGAATGTAGGAGTGTTGCTTGGTGTCCCTTCTGGCTGAATGTAGGAGTGATGGTTGGTGTCCCTTCCGGCTGAATGTAGGAGTGTTGCTTGGTGTCCCTTCCGACTGAATGTAGGGGTGTTGGTTGGTGTCCCTTCCGACTGAATGTAGGAGTGTTGGTTGGTGTCCCTTCCGACTGAATGTAGGAGTGATGGTTGGTGTCACTTCTGACTGAATGTAGGAGTGATGGTTGGTGTCCCTTCCGGCTGAATGTAGGAGCGATGGTTGGTGTCCCTTCTGGCTGAATGCAGGAGTGTTGGTTGGTGTCCCTTCCGACTGAATGTAGGAGTGATGGTTGGTGTCCCTTCTGGCTGAATGCAGGAGTGTTGGTTGGTGTCCCTTCCGACTTAATGTAGGAGTGATGGTTGGTGTCACTTCTGACTGAATGTAGGAGTGATGGTTGGTGTCACTTCTGACTGAATGTAGGAGTGTTGGTTGGTGTCATTTCTGACTGAATGTAGGTGTGATGGTTGGTGTCACTTCTGACTGAATGTAGGAGTGTTGCTTGGTGTCCCTTCTGACTGAATGTAGGAGTGATGGTTGGTGTCCCTTCCGGCTGAATGTAGGAGTGTTGCTTGGTGTCCCTTCCGACTGAATGTAGGGGTGTTGGTTGGTGTCCCTTCCGACTGAATGTAGGAGTGTTGGTTGGTGTCCCTTCCGACTGAATGTAGGAGTGATGGTTGGTGTCACTTCTGACTGAATGTAGGAGTGATGGTTGGTGTCCCTTTTGGCTGAATGTAGGAGTGATGGTTGGTGTCCCTTCTGACCGAATGTAGGAGTGTTGCTTGGTATCCCTTCTGACCGAATGTATGAGTGTTGCTTGGTGTCCCTTCTGACCGAATGTAGGAGTGTTGCTTGGTATTCTTACCGAATGTAGGAGTGTTGCTTGGTATCCCTTCTGACCGAATGTAGGAGTGATGGTTGGTGTCACTTCTGACTGAATGTAGGAGTGTTGCTTGGTGTCCCTTCCGACTGAATGTAGGAGTGTTGGTTGGTGTCCCTTCCGACTTAATGTAGGAGTGATGGTTGGTGTCACTTCTGACTGAATGTAGGAGTGATGGTTGGTGTCACTTCTGACTGAATGTAGGAGTGTTGGTTGGTGTCATTTCTGACTGAATGTAGGTGTGATGGTTGGTGTCACTTCTGACTGAATGTAGGAGTGATGGTTGGTGTCACTTCCGACTGAATGTAGGAGTGTTGCTTGGTGTCCCTTCCGGCTGAATGTAGGAGTGATGGTTGGTGTCCCTTCCGGCTGAATGCAAGAGTGTTGGTTGGTGTCCCTTCCGACTGAATGTAGGAGTGATGGTTGGTGTCACTTCCGACTGAATGTAGGAGTGATGGTTGGTGTCACTTCCGACTGAATGTAGGAGTGTTGGTTGGTGTCCCTTCCGACTGAATGTAGCAGTGATGGTTGGTGTCCCTTCCGACTGAATGTAGGAGTGTTGTTTGGTGTCCCTTCCGACTGAATGTAGGAGTGATGGTTGGTGTCACTTCCGACTGAATGTAGGAGTGATGGTTGGTGTCCCTTCTGGCTGAATGTAGGAGTGTTGCTTGGTGTCCCTTCTGACTGAATGTAGGAGTGATGGTTGGTATCACTTCTGACTGAATGTAGGAGTGTTGCTTGGTGTCACTTCTGACTGAATGTAGGAGTGATTGTTGGTGTCCCTTCTGACTGAATGTAGGAGTGTTGCTTGGTGTCCCTTCCGACTGAATGTAGGAGTGATGGTTGGTGTCCCTTCCGGCTGAATGCAGGAGTGTTGGTTGGTGTCCCTTCCAACTGAATGTAGGAGTGATGGTTGGTGTCACTTCTGACTGAATGTAGGAGTGATGGTTGGTGTCACTTCCGACTGAATGTAGGAGTGATGGTTGGTGTCCCTTCCGACTGAATGTAGGAGTGTTGTTTGGTGTCCCTTCCGACTGAATGTAGGAGTGATGGTTGGTGTCACTTCCGACTGAATGTAGGAGTGATGGTTGGTGTCCCTTCTGGCTGAATGTAGGAGTGTTGCTTGGTGTCCCTTCTGACTGAATGTAGGAGTGTTGCTTGGTGTCCCTTCGAGCTGAATGTAGGAGTGATGGTTGGTGTCCCTTCCAGCTGAATGTAGGAGTGATGGTTGGTGTCCCTTCCAGCTGAATGTAGGAATGATGGTTGGTGTCACTTCCAACTGAATGTAGGAGTGTTGCTTGGTGTCCCTTCCGGCTGAATGTAGGAGTGATGCTTGGTATCACTTCCGACTGAATGTAGGAGTGTTGCTTGGCGTCACTTCTGACTGAATGTAGGAGTGATTGTTGGTGTCCCTTCTGACTGAATGTAGGAGTGATGGTTGGTGTCCCTTCTGGCTGAATGCAGGAGTGTTGGTTGGTGTCCCTTCTGACTGAATGTTGGTGTCCATTGGTCTACTGATTCTATGAGTGTTTATGCTTTGCAGTCTCCCTAACAGTTCAGAACAGATGGAGTATATGTCATATGTCACATAACCAAAATTAATTTCCATAGCACAAGTATAATATTTTCTAAGCCAGTGTTTCCCAACCCAGTCCTCGGGGAACATAAGAAATTTACAAACGAAAGGAGGCCATTCGGCCCATCAAGCTCGTTTGGGGAGAACTTAACTAATAGCTCAGAGTTGTTAAAATCTTATCGAGCTCTGATTTAAAGGAACCCATGGTTTTAGCTTCCGCTACACTAGCAGGAAGACTATTCCATACTCTAACTACACGCTGTGTAAAGAAGTGCTTCCTCAAATTTGTTTTAAAATGTTCTCCCGCTAATTTCCACTTATGGCCACGAGTTCTAGTATTTAGACTAATATTGAAACAGTCATTTGGCTGAACAGCATCCAGACCCGTTAGAATGAATCATATCCTCCCTTAGTCTCCTTTGCTCAAGGCTAAACAGATTCAGTTTCGCTAACCTCTCCTCATAAGACATTCCTCTAAGACCAGGAATCATTCTCGTAGCTCTTCGTTGCACCTTTTCTAAGGCAGCAATGTCCTTCTTGAGGTATGGTGACCAAACCTGCACACAGTATTCTAGGTGGGGTCTTACCAAGGAATTATATAAGTGTAACATCACCTCCCTTGACTTAAACTCCACACACCTAGAGATATAACCCAACATTCTGTTGGCCTTTTTTATTGCTTCCCCACACTGGCGAGAGTGGGACATGGAAGCATCAACATACATACCGAGATCTTTCTCGTAATCAGCTACCTTTATTTCAGTGGAACCCATAAAATATCTGTACTTTATATTTCTGCTCCCTGCATGGATTACCTTACATTTATCTGTGTTAAATTTCATCTGCCAAGTATCAGCCCATTCGCTAATTAAATCCAGATCCCTTTGAAGCCTCTCTGCTGCTAGATCAGTATCTGCTGCACCGCCCACCTTGGTGTCGTCTGCAAATTTAACCAATTTACTGTATGTGTTTGTGTCAATATCATTAATGTAAATTAGGAACAATAGTGGTCCTAAAATTGAACCCTGCGGTACCCCACTATAAACGGAGGCCCACTGTGACATAGTGCCTCTAATAACTACTCGCTGCTTCCTATCAGTTAGCCAGTTTTTGATCCAAGCTGCCACAGTTCCTAAAATCCCTGCAGCTTTAAGCTTTAGCAAGAGCCGTTTGTGGGGGACAACATCAAAGGCCTTCTGGAAATCTAAGTAAATCACATCATAGGCCTTTTTGTGATCAATTTCACTTGTAGCTTCCTCAAAGAACTCAAGTAGATTCGTTAAGCAGGATCTACCTCTCCTAAATCCATGTTGGCTATCCTTTATAATGTTATTTGCATCTAGGTAATCTACCATTTTCACTTGAATTATAGCTTCCATTATTTTTCCAGTAATGCTAGTTAAACTGATTGGCCTATAGTTTGCTGGATTACTTCTATCCCCTTTTTTGAATATGGGTGTTATATTAGCATGCTTCCAATCTGATGGTACCCCACCTGCAGATAATGATTTCTGGAATATTAAAGTTAAAGGTTGGCTAATAATATCCCTCATCTCTTTTAAGACTATAGGTAAGATGCCATCAGGCCCCTGCGATTTATTTATTTTTAGTTTAGCTAGGCTTAGTATCACATCAACCTCAGTTATACATATATTGGTCATAGACGATGCTGTATTCGTATTAATTGGTGGTAAGTTACTTGTGTTCTCTACTGTGAACACCCGTGAAAAATAATCATTAAACTCATTTACTATATCAATTTCGTTATCAATTATAAGGCCCTTACTATCCTGCAAATTAGTGATTTCAGCTTTTAGAGCTCTCTTGGAGTTAAAATATTGGAAGAAACCTTTACTGTCATCCTTAGCCTCCAATGCAATTTTTCTTTCTACATCCCTCTTGGATAGCCTAATGTTATTTTTTAACTCTGCCTGTAGACTTAGATACTCCTGCTTAATTTTGAAATCATTAGTTATTTTCCAATTGTGGAACAGAGCCCTTTTCCTCCTGACTTTATTCTTAATTTCCTTAGTAAACCACCTTGGTTGTCATTTCCTAGATTTAGTTTTGCTGGAAACAGGTATGAAGTCCTCTTGCACTTGCAACAATGTGCTTTTAAAAAATTCCCATGCCTCTTCAACTGTTTTGCTATTTAACTCTGTCCAGTTTACAGTTTCTAAATTCCGTCTCATACCATTAAAGTTAGCCTTCCTAACATTGTATACTTTTAATTTCGACTTTGCTCTTCGGACACTGAAATTAACCTCGAATTTAACCATGTTATGATCACTATCGTACAATGGGTCTAAAACCTCTAATTTTCCAATCCTATCCTGGTTATTAGAGAAAACAAGATCAAGAAGGGCTTCTCCCCTGGTAGGTGTATTAACAAACTGAGTAAAAAAACAATCTTGTACTAATTCCACCATCTCAAGTTCATTTACAGAAGAGCCAGATGCTCTTCTATCCCCCTAAGTCATACTGTTACTCAGCGGAAGGGTGGGAGCTATCCCCCTAAATAACACTGTTACTCAGTGGAGTGGTGGGTGCTATCCCCCTAAGTCACACTGTTACTCAGCGGAGGGGTGGGAGCTATCCCCCTAAGTCATACTGTTACAGTGGAGGGGTATTCAAGATTAAGAACTTTTGAGGTTTGTAAGGTTATGGCCCATAGATTTCTTATTTGTAGGAGAAAGAAACAATGCAGATTATTCAATATGGATAAGATGACCAAAACAGAAGGAAATAGATTGAAGACCTTTATAGAAACGAGTGCATAACCCTTGACTGTCCACGTGTTTGCTCCCTCCCAGCTCCCAGCCAATCAGGAACTCCGAATACCTGATACAGGTGTGCTGGGAGCTGAGAGGAAGCAAAAACATGGACTGTCCAGTATTCCCGAAGGACTGGGTTGGGAAACACTGCTCTAAGCTACCGTCTCGTCCCTCATATAGACAGTATTACATTTGATTTTGCCATTGAGAATGATGATTTACCAGACATTAGGAGCATATGAAGTTGTATATTAACCTGTAACAGTTGAGCTAAAACTGAATTATAGTACTGAAACATGTATTAAACCAACGATTTCCAACTCTGTTTGGAATTCCATTTACTGAGTTTTTCATTCAGTTTAAGCATTTAATTATATTAATTGTTCCAATGCAATTAATTTAGAGTTACCTGTTTCAGACCTGAGCTTTTTAGTTAATTGAGAGCTGGAAAATAGTAAAAACTGAAATCTGTTATGTCTGTCTTTTAACAGTAATTTGTAAGCAGAAACTGTTGTAGCATTAATTAATATTCCTTTAGGTGTAATTAAACCATAATGAGAAAAGGAGGTGAGGTCCACACAGAGGCACAGTAGATAATGTTTTTACCAGATCATGTTGCAGGTTATTCTATAAAGGGTTTTATTATTGTGCTCAGTAAAAATGTACTGGTGTCCTGCAGGCTAAGATAGAGAGCATCCATGGCCACGCGGTGTTCACCAATGACGCCGAGCCCACAGTAATGGTGAATGGGAAACGTTACACAGCGCCTCACATTCTTATTGCCACTGGGGGGCGCCCTTCAATCGTCAGTGACAGCGAGGTCCCAGGTGAGAACTCTAGTTCAATCTCCCATCAAGTTCCCATCTCTTACTCATCAGGGCAGCTATTGAATGAGTACTTTTGAACTGACATTTGTTGTCCTAAAACAGGTTTAACAAACACATTGTCACTGAATCCCTTACTGTAAGTTTTTTTTTTTTTATATATATATATACAGGAGCAAACCTTGGTATCACCAGCGATGGCTTTTTCGAACTTGAGTCTCTGCCCAAGTAAGCTCGCGTTTCCACTACGTCTTCCTGTCTTTGGTGCCTCAGAGCTTATTTCCAGCCAGGGTCTCCTTATTTTAAATGAAAAGGGGTGGGAGCTATCCCCCTAAGTCATACTGTTACTCAGCGGAGGAGTGGAAGCTATCCCCCTAAGTCATATTGTTACTCAGCGGAGGAGTGGGAGCTATCCCCCTAAGTCATACTGTTACTCAGCGGAGGAGTGGAAGCTATCCTCCTAAGTCATATTGTTACTCAGCGGAGGAGTGGGAGCTATCCCCCTAAGTCATACTGTTACTCAGCGTAGGGGTGGAAGCTATCCCCCTAAGTCATACTGTTACTCAGCGGAGGAGTGGAAGCTATCCCCCTAAGTCATACTGTTACTCAGCAGAGGGGTGGAAGCTATCCCCCTAAGTCATACTGTTACTCAGCGGAGGAGTGGGAGCTATCCCCCTAAGTCATACTGTTACTCAGCGGAGGGGTGGGAGCTATCCTCCTAAGTCATACTGTTACTCAGCGGAGGAGTGGAAGCTATCCCCCTAAGTCATACTGTTACTCAGTGGAGGGGTGGGAGCTATCCCCCTAAGTCATACTGTTACTCAGCGGAGGAGTGGAAGCTATCCCCCTAAGTCATACTGTTACTCAGTGGAGGGGTGGGAGCTATCCC
>NW_027326277.1:0-30108 GCF_048594095.1 Paramormyrops kingsleyae | reverse complement strand
AAGAAATCATGACAAACTAACACAAAATGAAGATTTCATTATAACTTGACATTCTGAGTTGTTTTCATGAAACCTGCGCTTCCCCTATAAGAGTTCAACCTACCATTATAGGAAAACGTGTTTTCGTGAAGAAATCATGACAAACTAACACAAAATGAAGATTTCATTATAACTTGACATTCTGAGTTGTTTTCATGAAACCTGCGCTTCCCCTACAAGAGTTCAACCTACCATTATAGGAAAACGTGTTTTCGTGAAGAAATCATGACAAACTAACACAAAATGAAGATTTCATTATAACTTGACATTCTGAGTTGTTTTCATGAAACCTGCGCTTCCCCTACAAGAGTTCAACCTACCATTATAGGGAAACGTGTTTTCGTGAAGAAATCATGACAAACTAACACAAAATGAAGATTTCATTATAACTTGACATTCTGAGTTGTTTTCATGAAACCTGCGCTTCCCCTACAAGAGTTCAACCTACCATTATAGGAAAACGTGTTTTCGTGAAGAAATCATGACAAACTAACACAAAATGAAGATTTCATTATAACTTGACATTCTGAGTTGTTTTCATGAAACCTGCGCTTCCCCTACAAGAGTTCGACCTACCATTATAGGAAAACGTGTTTTCGTGAAGAAATCATGACAAACTAACACAAAATGAAGATTTCATTATAACTTGACATTCTGAGTTGTTTTCATGAAACCTGCGCTTCCCCTATAAGAGTTCGACCTACCATTATTGGAAAACGTGTTTTCGTGAAGAAATCATGACAAACTAACACAAAATGAAGATTTCATTATAACTTGACATTCTGAGTTGTTTTCATGAAACCTGCGCTTCCCCTACAAGAGTTCAACCTACCATTATAGGAAAACGTGTTTTCGTGAAGAAATCATGACAAACTAACACAAAATGAAGATTTCATTATAACTTGACATTCTGAGTTGTTTTCATGAAACCTGCGCTTCCCCTATAAGAGTTCAACCTACCATTATAGGAAAACGTGTTTTCGTGAAGAAATCATGACAAACTAACACAAAATGAAGATTTCATTATAACTTGACATTCTGAGTTGTTTTCATGAAACCTGCGCTTCCCCTACAAGAGTTCAACCTACCATTATAGGAAAACGTGTTTTCGTGAAGAAATCATGACAAACTAACACAAAATGAAGATTTCATTATAACTTGACATTCTGAGTTGTTTTCATGAAACCTGCGCTTCCCCTACAAGAGTTCAACCTACCATTATAGGAAAACGTGTTTTCGTGAAGAAATCATGACAATCTAACACAAAATGAAGATTTCATTATAACTTGACATTCTGAGTTGTTTTCATGAAACCTGCACTTCCCCTACAAGAGTTCGACCTACCATTATAGGAAAACGTGTTTTCGTGAAGAAATCATGACAAACTAACACAAAATGAAGATTTCATTATAACTTGACATTCTGAGTTGTTTTCATGAAACCTGCGCTTCCCCTATAAGAGTTCGACCTACCATTATTGGAAAACGTGTTTTCGTGAAGAAATCATGACAAACTAACACAAAATGAAGATTTCATTATAACTTGACATTCTGAGTTGTTTTCATGAAACCTGCGCTTCCCCTACAAGAGTTCGACCTACCATTATAGGAAAACGTGTTTTCGTGAAGAAATCATGACAAACTAACACAAAATGATGATTTCATTATAACTTGACATTCTGAGTTGTTTTCATGAAACCTGCGCTTCCCCTACAAGAGTTCAACCTACCATTGTAGGAAAACGTGTTTTCGTGAAGAAATCATGACAAACTAACACAAAATGAAGATTTCATTATAACTTGACATTCTGAGTTGTTTTCATGAAACCTGCGCTTCCCCTACAAGAGTTCAACCTACCATTATAGGAAAACGTGTTTTCGTGAAGAAATCATGACAAACTAACACAAAATGAAGATTTCATTATAACTTGACATTCTGAGTTGTTTTCATGAAACCTGCGCTTCCCCTACAAGAGTTCAACCTACCATTATAGGAAAACGTGTTTTCGTGAAGAAATCATGACAAACTAACACAAAATGAAGATTTCATTATAACTTGACATTCTGAGTTGTTTTCATGAAACCTGCGCTTCCCCTATAAGAGTTCAACCTACCATTATAGGAAAACGTGTTTTCGTGAAGAAATCATGACAAACTAACACAAAATGAAGATTTCATTATAACTTGACATTCTGAGTTGTTTTCATGAAACCTGCGCTTCCCCTACAAGAGTTCAACCTACCATTATAGGAAAACGTGTTTTCGTGAAGAAATCATGACAAACTAACACAAAATGAAGATTTCATTATAACTTGACATTCTGAGTTGTTTTCATGAAACCTGCGCTTCCCCTACAAGAGTTCGACCTACCATTATTGGAAAACGTGTTTTCGTGAAGAAATCATGACAAACTAACACAAAATGAAGATTTCATTATAACTTGACATTCTGAGTTGTTTTCATGAAACCTGCGCTTCCCCTACAAGAGTTCGACCTACCATTATTGGAAAACGTGTTTTCGTGAAGAAATCATGACAAACTAACACAAAATGAAGATTTCATTATAACTTGACATTCTGAGTTGTTTTCATGAAACCTGCGCTTCCCCTATAAGAGTTCGACCTACCATTATTGGAAAACGTGTTTTCGTGAAGAAATCATGACAAACTAACACAAAATGAAGATTTCATTATAACTTGACATTCTGAGTTGTTTTCATGAAACCTGCGCTTCCCCTATAAGAGTTCGACCTACCATTATTGGAAAACGTGTTTTCGTGAAGAAATCATGACAAACTAACACAAAATGAAGATTTCATTATAACTTGACATTCTGAGTTGTTTTCATGAAACCTGCGCTTCCCCTATAAGAGTTCGACCTACCATTATAGGAAAACGTGTTTTCGTGAAGAAATCATGACAAACTAACACAAAATGAAGATTTCATTATAACTTGACATTCTGAGTTGTTTTCATGAAACCTGCGCTTCCCCTACAAGAGTTCAACCTACCATTATAGGAAAACGTGTTTTCGTGAAGAAATCATGACAAACTAACACAAAATGAAGATTTCATTATAACTTGACATTCTGAGTTGTTTTCATGAAACCTGCGCTTCCCCTATAAGAGTTCAACCTACCATTATTGGAAAACGTGTTTTCGTGAAGAAATCATGACAAACTAACACAAAATGAAGATTTCATTATAACTTGACATTCTGAGTTGTTTTCATGAAACCTGCGCTTCCCCTATAAGAGTTCGACCTACCATTATAGGAAAACGTGTTTTCGTGAAGAAATCATGACAAACTAACACAAAATGAAGATTTCATTATAACTTGACATTCTGAGTTGTTTTCATGAAACCTGCGCTTCCCCTATAAGAGTTCGACCTACCATTATAGGAAAACGTGTTTTCGTGAAGAAATCATGACAAACTAACACAAAATGAAGATTTCATTATAACTTGACATTCTGAGTTGTTTTCAAGAAACCTGCGCTTCCCCTACAAGAGTTCAACCTACCATTATAGGAAAACGTGTTTTCGTGAAGAAATCATGACAAACTAACACAAAATGAAGATTTCATTATAACTTGACATTCTGAGTTGTTTTCATGAAACCTGCGCTTCCCCTATAAGAGTTCAACCTACCATTATAGGAAAACGTGTTTTCGTGAAGAAATCATGACAAACTAACACAAAATGAAGATTTCATTATAACTTGACATTCTGAGTTGTTTTCATGAAACCTGCGCTTCCCCTACAAGAGTTCAACCTACCATTATAGGAAAACGTGTTTTCGTGAAGAAATCATGACAAACTAACACAAAATGAAGATTTCATTATAACTTGACATTCTGAGTTGTTTTCATGAAACCTGCGCTTCCCCTATAAGAGTTCGACCTACCATTATAGGAAAACGTGTTTTCGTGAAGAAATCATGACAAACTAACACAAAATGAAGATTTCATTATAACTTGACATTCTGAGTTGTTTTCATGAAACCTGCGCTTCCCCTACAAGAGTTCAACCTACCATTATAGGAAAACGTGTTTTCGTGAAGAAATCATGACAAACTAACACAAAATGAAGATTTCATTATAACTTGACATTCTGAGTTGTTTTCATGAAACCTGCGCTTCCCCTACAAGAGTTCAACCTACCATTATAGGAAAACGTGTTTTCGTGAAGAAATCATGACAAACTAACACAAAATGAAGATTTCATTATAACTTGACATTCTGAGTTGTTTTCATGATACCTGCGCTTCCCCTACAAGAGTTCGACCTACCATTATAGGAAAACGTGTTTTCGTGAAGAAATCATGACAAACTAACACAAAATGAAGATTTCATTATAACTTGACATTCTGAGTTGTTTTCATGAAACCTGCGCTTCCCCTACAAGAGTTCGACCTACCATTATAGGAAAACGTGTTTTCGTGAAGAAATCATGACAAACTAACACAAAATGAAGATTTCATTATAACTTGACATTCTGAGTTGTTTTCATGAAACCTGCGCTTCCCCTATAAGAGTTCAACCTACCATTATAGGAAAACGTGTTTTCGTGAAGAAATCATGACAAACTAACACAAAATGAAGATTTCATTATAACTTGACATTCTGAGTTGTTTTCATGAAACCTGCGCTTCCCCTACAAGAGTTCAACCTACCATTATAGGAAAACGTGTTTTCGTGAAGAAATCATGACAAACTAACACAAAATGAAGATTTCATTATAACTTGACATTCTGAGTTGTTTTCATGAAACCTGCGCTTCCCCTACAAGAGTTCAACCTACCATTATGGGAAAACGTGTTTTCGTGAAGAAATCATGACAAACTAACACAAAATGAAGATTTCATTATAACTTGACATTCTGAGTTGTTTTCATGAAACCTGCGCTTCCCCTACACGAGTTCAACCTACCATTGTAGGAAAACGTGTTTTCGTGAAGAAATCATGACAAACTAACACAAAATGAAGATTTCATTATAACTTGACATTCTGAGTTGTTTTCATGAAACCTGCGCTTCCCCTACAAGAGTTCAACCTACCATTATAGGAAAACGTGTTTTCGTGAAGTAATCATGACAAACTAACACAAAATGAAGATTTCATTATAACTTGACATTCTGAGTTGTTTTCATGAAACCTGCGCTTCCCCTACAAGAGTTCAACCTAACATTATAGGAAAACGTGTTTTCGTGAAGAAATCATGACAAACTAACACAAAATGAAGATTTCATTATAACTTGACATTCTGAGTTGTTTTCATGAAACCTGCGCTTCCCCTACAAGAGTTCAACCTACCATTATAGGAAAACGTGTTTTCGTGAAGAAATCATGACAAACTAACACAAAATGAAGATTTCATTATAACTTGACATTCTGAGTTGTTTTCATGAAACCTGCGCTTCCCCTATAAGAGTTCAACCTACCATTATGGGAAAACGTGTTTTCGTGAAGAAATCATGACAAACTAACACAAAATGAAGATTTCATTATAACTTAACATTCTGAGTTGTTTTCATGAAACCTGCGCTTCCCCTACAAGAGTTCAACCTACCATTATAGGAAAACGTGTTTTCGTGAAGAAATCATGACAAACTAACACAAAATGAAGATTTCATTATAACTTGACATTCTGAGTTGTTTTCATGAAACCTGCGCTTCCCCTACAAGAGTTCAACCTACCATTATAGGAAAACGTGTTTTCGTGAAGAAATCATGACAAACTAACACAAAATGAAGATTTCATTATAACTTGACATTCTGAGTTGTTTTCATGAAACCTGCGCTTCCCCTACAAGAGTTCAACCTACCATTATAGGAAAACGTGTTTTCGTGAAGAAATCATGACAAACTAACACAAAATGAAGATTTCATTATAACTTGACATTCTGAGTTGTTTTCATGAAACCTGCGCTTCCCCTATAAGAGTTCAACCTACCATTATGGGAAAACGTGTTTTCGTGAAGAAATCATGACAAACTAACACAAAATGAAGATTTCATTATAACTTGACATTCTGAGTTGTTTTCATGAAACCTGCGCTTCCCCTACAAGAGTTCAACCTACCATTATAGGAAAACGTGTTTTCGTGAAGAAATCATGACAAACTAACACAAAATGAAGATTTCATTATAACTTGACATTCTGAGTTGTTTTCATGAAACCTGCGCTTCCCCTACAAGAGTTCAACCTACCATTATAGGAAAACGTGTTTTCGTGAAGAAATCATGACAAACTAACACAAAATGAAGATTTCATTATAACTTGACATTCTGAGTTGTTTTCATGAAACCTGCGCTTCCCCTATATGAGTTCAACCTACCATTATGGGAAAACGTCTTTTCGTGAAGAAATCATGACAAACTAACACAAAATGAAGATTTCATTATAATTTGACATTCTGAGTTGTTTTCATGAAACCTGCACTTCCCCTACAAGAGTTCAACCTACCATTATGGGAAAACGTGTTTTCGTGAAGAAATCATGACAAACTAACACAAAATGAAGATTTCATTATAACTTGACATTCTGAGTTGTTTTCATGAAACCTGCGCTTCCCCTAGAAGAGTTCAACCTACCATTATAGGAAAACGTGTTTTCGTGAAGAAATCATGACAAACTAACTCAAAATGAAGATTTCATTATAACTTGACATTCTGAGTTGTTTTCATGAAACCTGCGCTTCCCCTACAAGAGTTCAACCTACCATTATGGGAAAACGTGTTTTCGTGAAGAAATCATGACAAACTAACACAAAATGAAGATTTCATTATAACTTGACATTCTGAGTTGTTTTCATGAAACCTGCGCTTCCCCTACAAGAGTTCAACCTACCATTATAGGAAAACGTGTTTTCGTGAAGAAATCATGACAAACTAACACAAAATGCAGATTTCATTATAACTTGACATTCTGAGTTGTTTTCATGAAACCTGCGCTTCCCCTACAAGAGTTCAACCTACCATTATAGGAAAACGTGTTTTCGTGAAGAAATCATGACAAACTAACACAAAATGAAGATTTCATTATAACTTGACATTCTGAGTTGTTTTCATGAAACCTGCGCTTCCCCTACAAGAGTTCAACCTACCATTATAGGAAAACGTCTTTTCGTGAAGAAATCATGACAAACTAACACAAAATGAAGATTTCATTATAACTTGACATTCTGAGTTGTTTTCATGAAACCTGCGCTTCCCCTACAAGAGTTCAACCTACCATTATAGGAAAACGTGTTTTCGTGAAGAAATCATGACAAACTAACACAAAATGAAGATTTCATTATAACTTGACATTCTGAGTTGTTTTCATGAAACCTGCGCTTCCCCTACAAGAGTTCAACCTAACATTATAGGAAAACGTGTTTTCGTGAAGAAATCATGACAAACTAACACAAAATGAAGATTTCATTATAACTTGACATTCTGAGTTGTTTTCATGAAACCAGCGCTTCCCCTACAAGAGTTCAACCTAACATTATAGGAAAACGTGTTTTCGTGAAGAAATCATGACAAACTAACACAAAATGAAGATTTCATTATAACTTGACATTCTGAGTTGTTTTCATGAAACCTGCGCTTCCCCTACAAGAGTTCAACCTACCATTATAGGAAAACGTGTTTTCGTGAAGAAATCATGACAAACTAACACAAAATGAAGATTTCATTATAACTTGACATTCTGAGTTGTTTTCATGAAACCTGCGCTTCCCCTACGAGAGTTCAACCTACCATTATAGGAAAACGTGTTTTCGTGAAGTAATCATGACAAACTAACACAAAATGAAGATTTCATTATAACTTGACATTCTGAGTTGTTTTCATGAAACCTGCGCTTCCCCTACGAGAGTTCAACCTAACATTATAGGAAAACGTGTTTTCGTGAAGAAATCATGACAAACTAACACAAAATGAAGATTTCATTATAACTTGACATTCTGAGTTGTTTTCATGAAACCTGCGCTTCCCCTACGAGAGTTCAACCTAACATTATAGGAAAACGTGTTTTCGTGAAGAAATCATGACAAACTAACACAAAATGAAGATTTCATTATAACTTGACATTCTGAGTTGTTTTCATGAAACCTGCGCTTCCCCTACAAGAGTTCAACCTACCATTATAGGAAAACGTGTTTTCGTGAAGAAATCATGACAAACTAACACAAAATGAAGATTTCATTATAACTTGACATTCTGAGTTGTTTTCATGAAACCTGCGCTTCCCCTACAAGAGTTCAACCTACCATTATAGGAAAACGTGTTTTCGTGAAGTAATCATGACAAACTAACACAAAATGAAGATTTCATTATAACTTGACATTCTGAGTTGTTTTCATGAAACCTGCGCTTCCCCTACAAGAGTTCAACCTACCATTATAGGAAAACGTGTTTTCGTGAAGAAATCATGACAAACTAACACAAAATGAAGATTTCATTATAACTTGACATTCTGAGTTGTTTTCATGAAACCTGCGCTTGCCCTACAAGAGTTCAACCTACCATTATAGGAAAACGTGTTTTCGTGAAGAAATCATGACAAACTAACACAAAATGAAGATTTCATTATAACTTGACATTCTGAGTTGTTTTCATGAAACCTGCGCTTCCCCTACAAGAGTTCAACCTACCATTATAGGAAAACGTGTTTTCGTGAAGAAATCATGACAAACTAACACAAAATGAAGATTTCATTATAACTTGACATTCTGAGTTGTTTTCATGAAACCTGCGCTTCCCCTACAAGAGTTCGACCTACCATTATGGGAAAACGTGTTTTCGTGAAGAAATCATGACAAACTAACACAAAATGAAGATTTCATTATAACTTGACATTCTGAGTTGTTTTCATGAAACCTGCGCTTCCCCTACAAGAGTTCAACCTACCATTATGAGAAAACGTGTTTTCGTGAAGAAATCATGACAAACTAACACAAAATGAAGATTTCATTATAACTTGACATTCTGAGTTGTTTTCATGAAACCTGCGCTTCCCCTACAAGAGTTCAACCTACCATTATGGGAAAACGTGTTTTCGTGAAGAAATCATGACAAACTAACACAAAATGAAGATTTCATTATAACTTGACATTCTGAGTTGTTTTCATGAAACCTGCGCTTCCCCTATAAGAGTTCAACCTACCATTATAGGAAAACGTGTTTTCGTGAAGAAATCATGACAAACTAACACAAAATGAAGATTTCATTATAACTTGACATTCTGAGTTGTTTTCATGAAACCTGCGCTTCCCCTACAAGAGTTCAACCTACCATTATAGGAAAACGTGTTTTCGTGAAGAAATCATGACAAACTAACACAAAATGAAGATTTCATTATAACTTGACATTCTGAGTTGTTTTCATGAAACCTGCGCTTCCCCTACAAGAGTTCAACCTACCATTATAGGAAAACGTGTTTTCGTGAAGAAATCATGACAAACTAACACAAAATGAAGATTTCATTATAACTTGACATTCTGAGTTGTTTTCATGAAACCTGCGCTTCCCCTATAAGAGTTCAACCTACCATTATAGGAAAACGTCTTTTCGTGAAGAAATCATGACAAACTAACACAAAATGAAGATTTCATTATAACTTGACATTCTGAGTTGTTTTCATGAAACCTGCGCTTCCCCTACAAGAGTTCAACCTACCATTATAGGAAAACGTGTTTTCGTGAAGAAATCATGACAAACTAACACAAAATGAAGATTTCATTATAACTTGACATTCTGAGTTGTTTTCATGAAACCTGCGCTTCCCCTACAAGAGTTCAACCTACCATTATAGGAAAACGTGTTTTCGTGAAGAAATCATGACAAACTAACACAAAATGAAGATTTCATTATAACTTGACATTCTGAGTTGTTTTCATGAAACCTGCGCTTCCCCTACAAGAGTTCAACCTACCATTATAGGAAAACGTGTTTTCGTGAAGAAATCATGACAAACTAACACAAAATGAAGATTTCATTATAACTTGACATTCTGAGTTGTTTTCATGAAACCTGCGCTTCCCCTACAAGAGTTCGACCTACCATTATAGGAAAACGTGTTTTCGTGAAGAAATCATGACAAACTAACACAAAATGAAGATTTCATTATAACTTGACATTCTGAATTGTTTTCATGAAACCTGCGCTTCCCCTACAAGAGTTCAACCTACCATTATAGGAAAACGTGTTTTCGTGAAGAAATCATGACAAACTAACACAAAATGAAGATTTCATTATAACTTGACATTCTGAGTTGTTTTCATGAAACCTGCGCTTCCCCTACAAGAGTTCAACCTACCATTATAGGAAAACGTGTTTTCGTGAAGAAAAAATGACAAACTAACACAAAATGAAGATTTCATTATAACTTGACATTCTGAGTTGTTTTCATGAAACCTGCGCTTCCCCTATAAGAGTTCAACCTACCATTATGGGAAAACGTGTTTTCGTGAAGAAATCATGACAAACTAACACAAAATGAAGATTTCATTATAACTTGACATTCTGAGTTGTTTTCATGAAACCTGCGCTTCCCCTATAAGAGTTCAACCTACCATTATGGGAAAACGTGTTTTCGTGAAGAAATCATGACAAACTAACACAAAATGAAGATTTCATTATAACTTGACATTCTTAGTTGTTTTCATGAAACCTGCACTTCCCCTATAAGAGTTCAACCTACCATTATGGGAAAACGTGTTTTCGTGAAGAAATCATGACAAACTAACACAAAATGAAGATTTCATTATAACTTGACATTCTGAGTTGTTTTCATGAAACCTGCGCTTCCCCTACAAGAGTTCAACCTACCATTATAGGAAAACGTGTTTTCGTGAAGAAATCATGACAAACTAACACAAAATGAAGATTTCATTATAACTTGACATTCTGAGTTGTTTTCATGAAACCTGCGCTTCCCCTACAAGAGTTCAACCTACCATTATAGGAAAACGTGTTTTCGTGAAGAAATCATGACAAACTAACACAAAATGAAGATTTCATTATAACTTGACATTCTGAGTTGTTTTCATGAAACCTGCGCTTCCCCTACAAGAGTTCAACCTACCATTATAGGAAAACGTGTTTTCGTGAAGAAATCATGACAAACTAACACAAAATGAAGATTTCATTATAACTTGACATTCTGAGTTGTTTTCATGAAACCTGCGCTTCCCCTACAAGAGTTCAACCTACCATTATGGGAAAACGTGTTTTCGTGAAGAAATCATGACAAACTAACACAAAATGAAGATTTCATTATAACTTGACATTCTGAGTTGTTTTCATGAAACCTGCGCTTCCCCTACAAGAGTTCAACCTACCATTATGGGAAAACGTGTTTTCGTGAAGAAATCATGACAAACTAACACAAAATGAAGATTTCATTATAACTTGACATTCTGAGTTGTTTTCATGAAACCTGCGCTTCCCCTATAAGAGTTCAACCTACCATTATAGGAAAACGTGTTTTCGTGAAGAAATCATGACAAACTAACACAAAATGAAGATTTCATTATAACTTGACATTCTGAGTTGTTTTCATGAAACCTGCGCTTCCCCTACAAGAGTTCAACCTACCATTATAGGAAAACGTGTTTTCGTGAAGAAATCATGACAAACTAACACAAAATGAAGATTTCATTATAACTTGACATTCTGAGTTGTTTTCATGAAACCTGCGCTTCCCCTACAAGAGTTCAACCTACCATTATAGGAAAACGTGTTTTCGTGAAGAAATCATGACAAACTAACACAAAATGAAGATTTCATTATAACTTGACATTCTGAGTTGTTTTCATGAAACCTGCGCTTCCCCTATAAGAGTTCAACCTACCATTATGGGAAAACGTGTTTTCGTGAAGAAATCATGACAAACTAACACAAAATGAAGATTTCATTATAACTTGACATTCTGAGTTGTTTTCATGAAACCTGCGCTTCCCCTACAAGAGTTCAACCTACCATTATAGGAAAACGTCTTTTCGTGAAGAAATCATGACAAACTAACACAAAATGAAGATTTCATTATAACTTGACATTCTGAGTTGTTTTCATGAAACCTGCGCTTCCCCTATAAGAGTTCAACCTACCATTATGGGAAAACGTGTTTTCGTGAAGAAATCATGACAAACTAACACAAAATGAAGATTTCATTATAACTTGACATTCTGAGTTGTTTTCATGAAACCTGCGCTTCCCCTATAAGAGTTCAACCTACCATTATGGGAAAACGTGTTTTCGTGAAGAAATCATGACAAACTAACACAAAATGAAGATTTCATTATAACTTGACATTCTGAGTTGTTTTCATGAAACCTGCACTTCCCCTATAAGAGTTCAACCTACCATTATGGGAAAACGTGTTTTCGTGAAGAAATCATGACAAACTAACACAAAATGAAGATTTCATTATAACTTGACATTCTGAGTTGTTTTCATGAAACCTGCGCTTCCCCTACAAGAGTTCAACCTACCATTATAGGAAAACGTGTTTTCGTGAAGAAATCATGACAAACTAACACAAAATGAAGATTTCATTATAACTTGACATTCTGAGTTGTTTTCATGAAACCTGCGCTTCCCCTACAAGAGTTCAACCTACCATTATAGGAAAACGTGTTTTCGTGAAGAAATCATGACAAACTAACACAAAATGAAGATTTCATTATAACTTGACATTCTGAGTTGTTTTCATGAAACCTGCGCTTCCCCTACAAGAGTTCAACCTACCATTATGGGAAAACGTGTTTTCGTGAAGAAATCATGACAAACTAACACAAAATGAAGATTTCATTATAACTTGACATTCTGAGTTGTTTTCATGAAACCTGCGCTTCCCCTACAAGAGTTCAACCTACCATTATGGGAAAACGTGTTTTCGTGAAGAAATCATGACAAACTAACACAAAATGAAGATTTCATTATAACTTGACATTCTGAGTTGTTTTCATGAAACCTGCGCTTCCCCTATAAGAGTTCAACCTACCATTATAGGAAAACGTGTTTTCGTGAAGAAATCATGACAAACTAACACAAAATGAAGATTTCATTATAACTTGACATTCTGAGTTGTTTTCATGAAACCTGCGCTTCCCCTACAAGAGTTCAACCTACCATTATAGGAAAACGTGTTTTCGTGAAGAAATCATGACAAACTAACACAAAATGAAGATTTCATTATAACTTGACATTCTGAGTTGTTTTCATGAAACCTGCGCTTCCCCTACAAGAGTTCAACCTACCATTATAGGAAAACGTGTTTTCGTGAAGAAATCATGACAAACTAACACAAAATGAAGATTTCATTATAACTTGACATTCTGAGTTGTTTTCATGAAACCTGCGCTTCCCCTACAAGAGTTCAACCTACCATTATAGGAAAACGTGTTTGCGTGAAGAAATCATGACAAACTAACACAAAATGAAGATTTCATTATAACTTGACATTCTGAGTTGTTTTCATGAAACCTGCGCTTCCCCTATAAGAGTTCAACCTACCATTATGGGAAAACGTGTTTTCGTGAAGAAATCATGACAAACTAACACAAAATGAAGATTTCATTATAACTTGACATTCTGAGTTGTTTTCATGAAACCTGCGCTTCCCCTACAAGAGTTCAACCTACCATTATAGGAAAACGTGTTTTCGTGAAGAAATCATGACAAACTAACACAAAATGAAGATTTCATTATAACTTGACATTCTGAGTTGTTTTCATGAAACCTGCGCTTGCCCTACAAGAGTTCGACCTACCATTATAGGAAAACGTGTTTTCGTGAAGAAATCATGACAAACTAACACAAAATGAAGATTTCATTATAACTTGACATTCTGAGTTGTTTTCATGAAACCTGCGCTTCCCCTACAAGAGTTCGACCTACCATTATAGGAAAACGTGTTTTCGTGAAGAAATCATGACAAACTAACACAAAATGAAGATTTCATTATAACTTGACATTCTGAATTGTTTTCATGAAACCTGCGCTTCCCCTACAAGAGTTCAACCTACCATTATAGGAAAACGTGTTTTCGTGAAGAAATCATGACAAACTAACACAAAATGAAGATTTCATTATAACTTGACATTCTGAGTTGTTTTCATGAAACCTGCGCTTCCCCTATAAGAGTTCAACCTACCATTATGGGAAAACGTGTTTTCGTGAAGAAATCATGACAAACTAACACAAAATGAAGATTTCATTATAACTTGACATTCTGAGTTGTTTTCATGAAACCTGCGCTTCCCCTACAAGAGTTCGACCTACCATTATAGGAAAACGTGTTTTCGTGAAGAAATCATGACAAACTAACACAAAATGAAGATTTCATTATAACTTGACATTCTGAGTTGTTTTCATGAAACCTGCGCTTCCCCTACAAGAGTTCAACCTACCATTATAGGAAAACGTGTTTTCGTGAAGAAATCATGACAAACTAACACAAAATGAAGATTTCATTATAACTTGACATTCTGAGTTGTTTTCATGAAACCTGCGCTTCCCCTACAAGAGTTCAACCTACCATTATGGGAAAACGTGTTTTCGTGAAGAAATCATGACAAACGAACACAAAATGAAGATTTCATTATAACTTGACATTCTGAGTTGTTTTCATGAAACCTGCGCTTCCCCTACAAGAGTTCAACCTACCATTATGGGAAAACGTGTTTTCGTGAAGAAATCATGACAAACTAACACAAAATGAAGATTTCATTATAACTTGACATTCTGAGTTGTTTTCATGAAACCTGCGCTTCCCCTACAAGAGTTCAACCTACCATTATAGGAAAACGTGTTTTCGTGAAGAAATCATGACAAACTAACACAAAATGAAGATTTCATTATAACTTGACATTCTGAGTTGTTTTCATGAAACCTGCGCTTCCCCTATAAGAGTTCAACCTACCATTATAGGAAAACGTGTTTTCGTGAAGAAATCATGACAAACTAACACAAAATGAAGATTTCATTATAACTTGACATTCTGAGTTGTTTTCATGAAACCTGCGCTTCCCCTACAAGAGTTCAACCTACCATTATAGGAAAACGTGTTTTCGTGAAGAAATCATGACAAACTAACACAAAATGAAGATTTCATTATAACTTGACATTCTGAGTTGTTTTCATGAAACCTGCGCTTCCCCTACAAGAGTTCAACCTACCATTATAGGAAAACGTGTTTTCGTGAAGAAATCAGGACAAACTAACACAAAATGAAGATTTCATTATAACTTGACATTCTGAGTTGTTTTCATGAAACCTGCGCTTCCCCTATAAGAGTTCAACCTACCATTATAGGAAAACGTGTTTTCGTGAAGAAATCATGACAAACTAACACAAAATGAAGATTTCATTATAACTTGACATTCTGAGTTGTTTTCATGAAACCTGCGCTTCCCCTACAAGAGTTCAACCTACCATTATAGGAAAACGTGTTTTCGTGAAGAAATCATGACAAACTAACACAAAATGAAGATTTCATTATAACTTGACATTCTGAGTTGTTTTCATGAAACCTGCGCTTCCCCTACAAGAGTTCAACCTACCATTATAGGAAAACGTGTTTTCGTGAAGAAATCATGACAAACTAACACAAAATGAAGATTTCATTATAACTTGACATTCTGAGTTGTTTTCATGAAACCTGCGCTTCCCCTATAAGAGTTCAACCTACCATTATGGGAAAACGTGTTTTCGTGAAGAAATCATGACAAACTAACACAAAATGAAGATTTCATTATAACTTGACATTCTGAGTTGTTTTCATGAAACCTGCGCTTCCCCTACAAGAGTTCAACCTACCATTATAGGAAAACGTGTTTTCGTGAAGAAATCATGACAAACTAACACAAAATGAAGATTTCATTATAACTTGACATTCTGAGTTGTTTTCATGAAACCTGCGCTTCCCCTATAAGAGTTCAACCTACCATTATGGGAAAACGTGTTTTCGTGAAGAAATCATGACAAACTAACACAAAATGAAGATTTCATTATAACTTGACATTCTGAGTTGTTTTCATGAAACCTGCGCTTCCCCTACAAGAGTTCGACCTACCATTATGGGAAAACGTGTTTTCGTGAAGAAATCATGACAAACTAACACAAAATGAAGATTTCATTATAACTTGACATTCTGAGTTGTTTTCATGAAACCTGCGCTTCCCCTACAAGAGTTCGACCTACCATTATGGGAAAACGTGTTTTCGTGAAGAAATCATGACAAACTAACACAAAATGAAGATTTCATTATAACTTGACATTCTGAGTTGTTTTCATGAAACCTGCGCTTCCCCTACAAGAGTTCGACCTACCATTATAGGAAAACGTGTTTTCGTGAAGAAATCATGACAAACTAACACAAAATGAAGATTTCATTATAACTTGACATTCTGAGTTGTTTTCATGAAACCTGCGCTTCCCCTACATGAGTTCAACCTACCATTGTGGGAAAACGTGTTTTCGTGAAGAAATCATGACAAACTAACACAAAATGAAGATTTCATTATAACTTGACATTCTGAGTTGTTTTCATGAAACCTGCGCTTCCCCTACAAGAGTTCAACCTACCATTATAGGAAAACGTGTTTTCGTGAAGAAATCATGACAAACTAACACAAAATGAAGATTTCATTATAACTTGACATTCTGAGTTGTTTTCATGAAACCTGCGCTTCCCCTACAAGAGTTCAACCTACCATTATGGGAAAACGTGTTTTCGTGAAGAAATCATGACAAACTAACACAAAATGAAGATTTCATTATAACTTGACATTCTGAGTTGTTTTCATGAAACCTGCGCTTCCCCTACAAGAGTTCAACCTACCATTATAGGAAAACGTGTTTTCGTGAAGTAATCATGACAAACTAACACAAAATGAAGATTTCATTATAACTTGACATTCTGAGTTGTTTTCATGAAACCTGCGCTTCCCCTACAAGAGTTCAACCTACCATTATAGGAAAACGTGTTTTCGTGAAGAAATCATGACAAACTAACACAAAATGAAGATTTCATTATAACTTGACATTCTGAGTTGTTTTCATGAAACCTGCGCTTCCCCTATAAGAGTTCAACCTACCATTATAGGAAAACGTGTTTTCGTGAAGAAATCATGACAAACTAACACAAAATGAAGATTTCATTATAACTTGACATTCTGAGTTGTTTTCATGAAACCTGCGCTTCCCCTACAAGAGTTCGACCTACCATTATAGGAAAACGTGTTTTCGTGAAGAAATCATGACAAACTAACACAAAATGAAGATTTCATTATAACTTGACATTCTGAGTTGTTTTCATGAAACCTGCGCTTCCCCTACAAGAGTTCAACCTACCATTATAGGAAAACGTGTTTTCGTGAAGAAATCATGACAAACTAACACAAAATGAAGATTTCATTATAACTTGACATTCTGAGTTGTTTTCATGAAACCTGCGCTTCCCCTATAAGAGTTCAACCTACCATTATGGGAAAACGTGTTTTCGTGAAGAAATCATGACAAACTAACACAAAATGAAGATTTCATTATAACTTGACATTCTGAGTTGTTTTCATGAAACCTGCGCTTCCCCTACAAGAGTTCAACCTACCATTATGGGAAAACGTGTTTTCGTGAAGAAATCATGACAAACTAACACAAAATGAAGATTTCATTATAACTTGACATTCTGAGTTGTTTTCATGAAACCTGCGCTTCCCCTACAAGAGTTCAACCTACCATTATAGGAAAACGTGTTTTCGTGAAGAAATCATGACAAACTAACACAAAATGAAGATTTCATTATAACTTGACATTCTGAGTTGTTTTCATGAAACCTGCGCTTCCCCTATAAGAGTTCAACCTACCATTATGGGAAAACGTGTTTTCGTGAAGAAATCATGACAAACTAACACAAAATGAAGATTTCATTATAACTTGACATTCTGAGTTGTTTTCATGAAACCTGCGCTTCCCCTACAAGAGTTCAACCTACCATTATAGGAAAACGTCTTTTCGTGAAGAAATCATGACAAACTAACACAAAATGAAGATTTCATTATAACTTGACATTCTGAGTTGTTTTCATGAAACCTGCGCTTCCCCTACAAGAGTTCAACCTACCATTATAGGAAAACGTGTTTTCGTGAAGAAATCATGACAAACTAACACAAAATGAAGATTTCATTATAACTTGACATTCTGAGTTGTTTTCATGAAACCTGCGCTTCCCCTATAAGAGTTCAACCTACCATTATAGGAAAACGTGTTTTCGTGAAGAAATCATGACAAACTAACACAAAATGAAGATTTCATTATAACTTGACATTCTGAGTTGTTTTCATGAAACCTGAGCTTCCCCTACAAGAGTTCAACCTACCATTATAGGAAAACGTGTTTTCGTGAAGAAATCATGACAAACTAACACAAAATGAAGATTTCATTATAACTTGACATTCTGAGTTGTTTTCATGAAACCTGCGCTTCCCCTACAAGAGTTCAACCTACCATTATAGGAAAACGTGTTTTCGTGAAGAAATCATGACAAACTAACACAAAATGAAGATTTCATTATAACTTGACATTCTGAGTTGTTTTCATGAAACCTGCGCTTCCCCTATAAGAGTTCAACTTACCATTATGGGAAAACGTGTTTTCGTGAAGAAATCATGACAAACTAACACAAAATGAAGATTTCATTATAACTTGACATTCTGAGTTGTTTTCATGAAACCTGCGCTTCCCCTACAAGAGTTCAACCTACCATTATAGGAAAACGTGTTTTCGTGAAGAAATCATGACAAACTAACACAAAATGAAGATTTCATTATAACTTGACATTCTGAGTTGTTTTCATGAAACCTGCGCTTCCCCTACAAGAGTTCAACCTACCATTATAGGAAAACGTGTTTTCAACAACAACAACAAACAACAAATTTATTTTTGTATAGCGCATTATCACAACATTACATTGTCCCAAAGCGCTTTACAGCATCCCCACCCAAAGCCCCCAGTGAGTAAGCCATAGGCGACAGTGGCAAGGAAAAACTCCCTAGAAGGAAGAAACCTTGGGAGGGACCAGACTCAAAGGGGGAGCCCATCCTCCAGGGGCCGGCAGGGAGAGTCAAATACAGTGTAGTCTGAAACACAAACGCAGAGTAGGGGGGAGATGACAAGCCGGTGCCAACACTTCCTCCAATCGCCAGGCAGCCAGAAGGCAGGGAGCGGGTCGTACAAGGAAGATGACACTGGCAGAACGGCGAGCTGGATGCACGGTCGTCATTGGCAGTGGCGACGTCACATGTTGCAGGGTGTGCTGGACATCTTGATAGATTGAAGGCTCCAGGTAGCACCACCCAGGAGAAGGTGGTGGAAATAAATGCAATTAGTCAAAGTAAGGGAGACTATAGGCAGTGCTAAAAGTTAGATGAGTGCAATATGAAGTGCAATGCTCCGGCAGATATGGCTATGGCAGCATAAGTAGGAGGGAGAGGCAGGTGGGAATGCAGGCATGGGGAGTCCCTGAAATGTCAGCACTCCAATCCCACAAGCAATTGTGAAGCTAGAGTGACAGCACTGTCAATTCAGTTTATCCAAAGCCAATGGCACCGATCCCCACCCAGCTCTACACCTCACACTATAGGTTTAACTGGGAGTGAGAAGCTAGCTAGAACTAGTGTCCCTATAAGCTAAACTAAAAAGGTGTGTTTTTAGTCTAGACTTGAACATTGAAAGTGAGCCTGAAACCCGCACATCCGGTGGAAGACCGTTCCACAGCTGAGGAGCTCTATAGGAGAAAGCTCTGCAGCCTGCCGTAGATCTTTCTACCCTAGGTACTAACAGATATCCCGCACCTTGAGATCGAAGCAAGCGTGGGGGATTGTATGTGGTCAGCAGATTATTAAGGTAGTCTGGTGCAAGGCCATTCAGTGCTTTATAGGTTAACAGCAGTATTTTATAGTCAATCCGAGACTTAACTGGTAACCAATGAAGGGAGGATAAGACTGGTGTGATGTGATCAAATTTTTTAGTGTTTGTGAGAACCCTGGCTGCTGCATTTTGTACCAGCTGAAGTTTATTTAAGGAACCAGACGGGCAACCAGAAAGGAGGGCATTACAGTAGTCTAGTCTGGTAGTTACGAAGGCATGTATTAATTTTTCTGCATCACGAAGTGAGAGCATCTTACGAAGCTTGGCTATGTTTCGTAGATGATAAAACGCAGTTCTAGTTATACTTCTTATGTGAGCATCAAAACATAGATCTGAATCTACTAGAAGACCAAGATTTCTAACCACTGTGTTAGGTTGTGTAGGAAGGCCACTAATGCTGAGGTGGTGAAACTTATTTCTTGCAGCCTTGGGACCAATCACCAGTACTTCTGTTTTTTCTGTGTTTAACATTAGAAAATTTTTTGCCATCCAGCACCGAATATCTAACAGACAATCTTCTAACCGAGATAGGAGTGATGTATCATCAGGGTTAACAGATATATATAACTGTGTATCATCTGCATAACAATGAAACCCAACACCATGTTTTCTAATAATGTTACCAAGCGGTAGCATGTATAGTGTAAACAGTAGTGGGCCCAGTACTGATCCCTGTGGGACACCGTATGTGACTTTGGTGGCCTTGGATGATTCGTTGTTCACATGTGCATACTGATAGCGATCAGTTAAATATGAGCGGAACCAAGAGAGTGCTGTCCCTGTAATGCCAACTACACCTTCTAACCGGTCCAAGAGGATATTATGGTCCACAGTATCAAATGCTGCAGTTAAATCTAGTAATACCAACAGCGATATCAAGCCACGGTCAGAAGCCATAAGTAAATCATTCATTACTTTGACTAGAGCAGTTTCTGTGCTATGGTTTGGTCTAAAGCCAGACTGATATAATTCATTAGTATTATTTTTTTGTAGGAAAGTATACAACTGACGAACTACAACCTTTTCCATGATCTTTGAAATGAAAGGAAGATTTGAGATTGGTCTATAGTTTCCTAAAACACTAGGGTCAAGATTTGGTTTCTTTAGAACGGGTCTAATAACAGCCAATTTAAAAGGTTTAGGAACATATCCAAGCTTAAGAGAAGAGTTTAACACATTTAACAGGGTATTGCTAATCTGTGGTGCGATTTCCTTGAAAAATTTTGTAGGAATTGGGTCTATGAGGCTTGTAGAGGATTTACAGGAGGAAATTAAGCTCAGGAGTTCTGGGTGTTTTATAGGAATGAAAGATTCAAAAGTCTCATTATTGATAGGCATAAGACTAGCAGGAGTCTGGCAGTCATAGGTAGCTAAGGATGTGCACTGGATGGTCTGTCTAATCTTAGTTATTTTACCATTAAAGAATGTAATAAAGTCATTACTCTTAAGAGATTGTGGGACTTGCGAGTTTAATGGAGAATTTTGTGTTAACCTAGCCACGGATTCAAATAGGAATTTTGAATTGTTTTTGTTCCCGTCTATTAATCTGGAGAGATACACAGACCTAGCAGTCACTAGTGCTTGTCTGTATTTAGACAGGCTCTCTTTCCATGCAGATTTGAAAACTTCTAGTTTAGTTGAGCGCCATTTGCGCTCTAGCTTGCGTGATGCCTGTTTGAGTTCACGTGTATGATCAGAGTACCAGGGGGCAGGTTTCTTATCTCTATGGTTTATTTTCTTAAGTGGAGCTACAAGATCTAGTGTGCTACGAAGGGATTTATCCATGTTTGCAGTCGCCTGTTCAAGTTCATTTATACACGATACTTCAGATGTAAGGCTGAAGGACTGTGGAAGTTGTTTCATAAATGTTGTTGTAGTTAGTGAGGCAATGGAACGTCTGATTCTGTACTTTGGAGCTGCGGTCAACGGGAGGCTATACTGGATTTCAAACGTTAACAAGTAATGATCAGAGAGAAGGGGACTCTGAGGCATAATAGATACATGTTCCACCAAGATGCCATGACTAATAATCAAATCAAGGGTATGGTTACAGGCATGAGTAGGCCCGACTACATTCTGACATACACCTAGAGAGTCAAGAATAGCTGTAAACGCTATTTTTAAAGGATCACTATCTTTCTCCATATGAATGTTAAAATCACCCACAATAACAGCTTTGTCAGTACTGACCACCAGGTTAGTTAAAAAATCAGCGAACTCCTTAAGAAAATTACTGTACGGCCCAGGTGGTCTATAAACAATAACAATGGTGATTTGGGGTGAAGAGCAAGAAAGAGATGAGCCAGCAAGACTAAGAACAAGAGTTTCAAATGTGCTGAAACTAAGACCACATTTCTCAGTCACTCCTAGGCTGGATTGAAAAATTGCAGCAACACCACCACCTTTGCGATTTGGTCGAGGGTTATGCTTGTAACTGTATTCAGCTGGAGTAGATTCATTCAGTGCCATGAATTCATTTGGTTTAAGCCAGGTCTCCGTGAGGCATATGGCACCAAGACTAAAATCAGTAATTATTTCATTTATTAATAGTGCCTTAGGAGCCAGTGATCTTACATTCATAAGTCCAAGTTTAAGTTTAAGCCCTGCATCACAGCTGTTTTCTAGTAACGGATTCATTGTAATTTTTATTAAGTTATTATGGCACACACTACGGTGGAATCGGCTTCCATGATTAAAAACGCGGGGAACAGACACAGTCTCAATAAAATGAACCCTAGGTGACGACTCTAGGCGACTAGCAGGCGGTCGGTTATGCCGGTTTGCCTGCCGCCTGGGCTTGGCTCTAGTTAGTCAGCGATTTGTCTGGAGACTATGAGCTATGCTTTTAGACAAGAGGTCAGCACCAGCCCGCGAGGGGTGAATACCGTCCCTCTTCAAAAGCCCAGGCCTACCCCAAAACATCCGCCAGTTGTCAATATAACCCACACCATTTATCGGGCACCATTCCGACAGCCAGCGATGTAGCGACGATAATCTGCTGTACATTTCATCGCCACGTCTAGCAGGGATAGGGCCAGAGCACGTTACTGACACACACATCTTCTTCGCAAGGTTGCACACCTCTATAAAATTTGATTTCGTGATCTCCGATTGCCTCAATCGGACATCATTAGTGCCGACGTGGATAATAATGTTAGAGTATTTACGTTTACTTTTAGCCAGCACTTTTAAGTTTGCCGAGATGTCGGTCGCTCTGGCACCAGGGAGACAATTAACTATGGTCGCTGGAGTCGCTACTCTCACGTTTCTTAGAATAGAGTCGCCTATTACTAGAGCACTTTCAACAGGTGTCTCAGCGGGAGTTTCACTGAGTGGGGAGAACCTGTTGGAAACGCGAATGGGCGAATGGTGCCGGTGTGAATTTTGGTTGGATTTACGACTATGCCGCCGGGTCGTCACCCACTCGCCTTGCTGCGTAGGCTCTGCTGCCGGAGCGGGGGGAGACTGAATACCTATGGCGGACGTATCCGGAGCCGCTAACACTGAATCAATAAAACTCTCCGTTTCCTGAATGTCCCGTAACGTCCGGATACGTCCCTCTAAAACTACAATCTTCTCCGTCAGCCTAGCTACTAACTGACACTTCTCACAGGTAAACGTACCGCTAATAACCGGAGAAGAATAACTAAACATATTGCACTCAGAACACGGAACAGGAGACATGATGTTGTACTTACGTGAAACGGTAAGTTCTAAAGCTGGAAGCACCTTTTTGATTGAATGGAGATCGTGGGTCGGTGCTTGCGAAGGTGATTAATCCGTAGGGGTTTGGAGAATTATCAGAAGACTATTAAGCTTGTAAGGATTTTTATTTTTTCCGATGACTTAATTCTAATTTTCGTGAAGAAATCATGACAAACTAACACAAAATGAAGATTTCATTATAACTTGACATTCTGAGTTGTTTTCATGAAACCTGCGCTTCCCCTATAAGAGTTCAACCTACCATTATAGGAAAACGTGTTTTCGTGAAGAAATCATGACAAACTAACACAAAATGAAGATTTCATTATAACTTGACATTCTGAGTTGTTTTCATGAAACCTGCGCTTCCCCTACAAGAGTTCAACCTACCATTATAGGAAAACGTGTTTTCGTGAAGAAATCATGACAAACTAACACAAAATGAAGATTTCATTATAACTTGACATTCTGAGTTGTTTTCATGAAACCTGCGCTTCCCCTACAAGAGTTCAACCTACCATTATAGGAAAACGTGTTTTCGTGAAGAAATCAGGACAAACTAACACAAAATGAAGATTTCATTATAACTTGACATTCTGAGTTGTTTTCATGAAACCTGCGCTTCCCCTATAAGAGTTCAACCTACCATTATAGGAAAACGTGTTTTCGTGAAGAAATCATGACAAACTAACACAAAATGAAGATTTCATTATAACTTGACATTCTGAGTTGTTTTCATGAAACCTGCGCTTCCCCTACAAGAGTTCAACCTACCATTATAGGAAAACGTGTTTTCGTGAAGAAATCATGACAAACTAACACAAAATGAAGATTTCATTATAACTTGACATTCTGAGTTGTTTTCATGAAACCTGCGCTTCCCCTACAAGAGTTCAACCTACCATTATAGGAAAACGTGTTTTCGTGAAGAAATCATGACAAACTAACACAAAATGAAGATTTCATTATAACTTGACATTCTGAGTTGTTTTCATGAAACCTGCGCTTCCCCTACAAGAGTTCAACCTACCATTATAGGAAAACGTGTTTTCGTGAAGAAATCATGACAAACTAACACAAAATGAAGATTTCATTATAACTTGACATTCTGAGTTGTTTTCATGAAACCTGCGCTTCCCCTACAAGAGTTCAACCTACCATTATAGGAAAACGTGTTTTCGTGAAGAAATCATGACAAACTAACACAAAATGAAGATTTCATTATAACTTGACATTCTGAGTTGTTTTCATGAAACCTGCGCTTCCCCTACAAGAGTTCAACCTACCATTATAGGAAAACGTGTTTTCGTGAAGAAATCATGACAAACTAACACAAAATGAAGATTTCATTATAACTTGACATTCTGAGTTGTTTTCATGAAACCTGCGCTTCCCCTATAAGAGTTCAACCTACCATTATGGGAAAACGTGTTTTCGTGAAGAAATCATGACAAACTAACACAAAATGAAGATTTCATTATAACTTGACATTCTGAGTTGTTTTCATGAAACCTGCGCTTCCCCTACAAGAGTTCGACCTACCATTATAGGAAAACGTGTTTTCGTGAAGAAATCATGACAAGCTAACACAAAATGAAGATTTCATTATAACTTGACATTCTGAGTTGTTTTCATGAAACCTGCGCTTCCCCTACATGAGTTCAACCTACCATTATAGGAAAACGTGTTTTCGTGAAGAAATCATGACAAACTAACACAAAATGAAGATTTCATTATAACTTGACATTCTGAGTTGTTTTCATGAAACCTGCGCTTCCCCTATAAGAGTTCAACCTACCATTATAGGAAAACGTGTTTTCGTGAAGAAATCATGACAAACTAACACAAAATGAAGATTTCATTATAACTTGACATTCTGAGTTGTTTTCATGAAACCTGCGCTTCCCCTACAAGAGTTCAACCTACCATTATAGGAAAACGTGTTTTCGTGAAGAAATCATGACAAAATAACACAAAATGAAGATTTCATTATAACTTGACATTCTGAGTTGTTTTCATGAAACCTGCGCTTCCCCTACAAGAGTTCAACCTACCATTATAGGAAAACGTGTTTTCGTGAAGAAATCATGACAAACTAACACAAAATGAAGAATTCATTATAACTTGACATTCTGAGTTGTTTTCATGAAACCTGCGCTTCCCCTACAAGAGTTCAACCTACCATTATAGGAAAACGTGTTTTCGTGAAGAAATCATGACAAACTAACACAAAATGAAGATTTCATTATAACTTGACATTCTGAGTTGTTTTCATGAAACCTGCGCTTCCCCTACAAGAGTTCAACCTAACATTATAGGAAAACGTGTTTTCGTGAAGAAATCATGACAAACTAACACAAAATGAAGATTTCATTATAACTTGACATTCTGAGTTGTTTTCATGAAACCTGCGCTTCCCCTACAAGAGTTCAACCTACCATTATAGGAAAACGTGTTTTCGTGAAGAAATCATGACAAACTAACACAAAATGAAGATTTCATTATAACTTGACATTCTGAGTTGTTTTCATGAAACCTGCGCTTCCCCTACAAGAGTTCAACCTACCATTATAGGAAAACGTGTTTTCGTGAAGAAATCATGACAAACTAACACAAAATGAAGATTTCATTATAACTTGACATTCTGAGTTGTTTTCATGAAACCTGCGCTTCCCCTACAAGAGTTCAACCTACCATTATAGGAAAACGTGTTTTCGTGAAGAAATCATGACAAACTAACACAAAATGAAGATTTCATTATAACTTGACATTCTGAGTTGTTTTCATGAAACCTGCGCTTCCCCTACAAGAGTTCAACCTACCATTATAGGAAAACGTGTTTCGTGAAGAAATCATGACAAACTAACACAAAATGAAGATTTCATTATAACTTGACATTCTGAGTTGTTTTCATGAAACCTGCGCTTCCCCTACAAGAGTTCAACCTACCATTATAGGAAAACGTGTTTTCGTGAAGAAATCATGACAAACTAACACAAAATGAAGATTTCATTATAACTTGACATTCTGAGTTGTTTTCATGAAACCTGCGCTTCCCCTACAAGAGTTCAACCTACCATTATGGGAAACGTGTTTTCGTGAAGAAATCATGACAAACTAACACAAAATGAAGATTTCATTATAACTTGACATTCTGAGTTGTTTTCATGAAACCTGCGCTTCCCCTACAAGAGTTCGACCTACCATTATAGGAAAACGTGTTTTCGTGAAGAAATCAGGACAAACTAACACAAAATGAAGATTTCATTATAACTTGACATTCTGAGTTGTTTTCATGAAACCTGCGCTTCCCCTACAAGAGTTCGACCTACCATTATGGAAAACGTGTTTTCGTGAAGAAATCATGACAAACTAACACAAAATGAAGATTTCATTATAACTTGACATTCTGAGTTGTTTTCATGAAACCTGCGCTTCCCCTACAAGAGTTCGACCTACCATTATAGGAAAACGTGTTTTCGTGAAGAAATCATGACAAACTAACACAAAATGAAGATTTCATTATAACTTGACATTCTGAGTTGTTTTCATGAAACCTGCGCTTCCCCTACAAGAGTTCAACCTAACATTATAGGAAAACGTGTTTTCGTGAAGAAATCATGACAAACTAACACAAAATGAAGATTTCATTATAACTTGACATTCTGAGTTGTTTTCATGAAACCTGCGCTTCCCCTACAAGAGTTCAACCTACCATTATAGGAAAACGTGTTTTCGTGAAGAAATCATGACAAACTAACACAAAATGAAGATTTCATTATAACTTGACATTCTGAGTTGTTTTCATGAAACCTGCGCTTCCCCTACAAGAGTTCAACCTACCATTATAGGAAAACGTGTTTTCGTGAAGAAATCATGACAAACTAACACAAAATGAAGATTTCATTATAACTTGACATTCTGAGTTGTTTTCATGAAACCTGCGCTTCCCCTACAAGAGTTCAACCTACCATTATAGGAAAACGTGTTTTCGTGAAGAAATCATGACAAACTAACACAAAATGAAGATTTCATTATAACTTGACATTCTGAGTTGTTTTCATGAAACCTGCGCTTCCCCTACAAGAGTTCAACCTACCATTATAGGAAAACGTGTTTTCGTGAAGAAATCATGACAAACTAACACAAAATGAAGATTTCATTATAACTTGACATTCTGAGTTGTTTTCATGAAACCTGCGCTTCCCCTACAAGAGTTCAACCTACCATTATAGGAAAACGTGTTTTCGTGAAGAAATCATGACAAACTAACACAAAATGAAGATTTCATTATAACTTGACATTCTGAGTTGTTTTCATGAAACCTGCGCTTCCCCTACAAGAGTTCAACCTAACATTATAGGAAAACGTGTTTTCGTGAAGAAATCATGACAAACTAACACAAAATGAAGATTTCATTATAACTTGACATTCTGAGTTGTTTTCATGAAACCTGCGCTTCCCCTACAAGAGTTCAACCTACCATTATAGGAAAACGTGTTTTCGTGAAGAAATCATGACAAACTAACACAAAATGAAGATTTCATTATAACTTGACATTCTGAGTTGTTTTCATGAAACCTGCGCTTCCCCTACAAGAGTTCAACCTACCATTATAGGAAAACGTGTTTTCGTGAAGAAATCATGACAAACTAACACAAAATGAAGATTTCATTATAACTTGACATTCTGAGTTGTTTTCATGAAACCTGCGCTTCCCCTACAAGAGTTCAACCTACCATTATAGGAAACGTGTTTTCGTGAAGAAATCATGACAAACTAACACAAAATGAAGATTTCATTATAACTTGACATTCTGAGTTGTTTTCATGAAACCTGCGCTTCCCCTACAAGAGTTCAACCTACCATTATAGGAAAACGTGTTTTCGTGAAGAAATCATGACAAACTAACACAAAATGAAGATTTCATTATAACTTGACATTCTGAGTTGTTTTCATGAAACCTGCGCTTCCCCTACAAGAGTTCAACCTACCATTATAGGAAAACGTGTTTTCGTGAAGAAATCATGACAAACTAACACAAAATGAAGATTTCATTATAACTTGACATTCTGAGTTGTTTTCATGAAACCTGCGCTTCCCTACAAGAGTTCAACCTACCATTATAGGAAAACGTGTTTTCGTGAAGAAATCATGACAAACTAACACAAAATGAAGATTTCATTATAACTTGACATTCTGAGTTGTTTTCATGAAACCTGCGCTTCCCTACAAGAGTTCAACCTACCATTATAGGAAAACGTGTTTTCGTGAAGAAATCATGACAAACTAACACAAAATGAAGATTTCATTATAACTTGACATTCTGAGTTGTTTTCATGAAACCTGCGCTTCCCCTACAAGAGTTCAACCTACCATTATAGGAAAACGTGTTTTCGTGAAGAAATCATGACAAACTAACACAAAATGAAGATTTCATTATAACTTGACATTCTGAGTTGTTTTCATGAAACCTGCGCTTCCCCTACAAGAGTTCAACCTACCATTATAGGAAAACGTGTTTTCGTGAAGAAATCATGACAAACTAACACAAAATGAAGATTTCATTATAACTTGACATTCTGAGTTGTTTTCATGAAACCTGCGCTTCCCCTACAAGAGTTCAACCTACCATTATAGGAAAACGTGTTTTCGTGAAGAAATCATGACAAACTAACACAAAATGAAGATTTCATTATAACTTGACATTCTGAGTTGTTTTCATGAAACCTGCGCTTCCCCTACAAGAGTTCAACCTACCATTATAGGAAAACGTGTTTTCGTGAAGAAATCATGACAAACTAACACAAAATGAAGATTTCATTATAACTTGACATTCTGAGTTGTTTTCATGAAACCTGCGCTTCCCCTACAAGAGTTCAACCTACCATTATAGGAAAACGTGTTTTCGTGAAGAAATCATGACAAACTAACACAAAATGAAGATTTCATTATAACTTGACATTCTGAGTTGTTTCATGAAACCTGCGCTTCCCCTACAAGAGTTCAACCTACCATTATAGGAAAACGTGTTTTCGTGAAGAAATCATGACAAACTAACACAAAATGAAGATTTCATTATAACTTGACATTCTGAGTTGTTTTCATGAAACCTGCGCTTCCCCTACAAGAGTTCAACCTACCATTATAGGAAAACGTGTTTTCGTGAAGAAATCATGACAAACTAACACAAAATGAAGATTTCATTATAACTTGACATTCTGAGTTGGTTTTCATGAAACCTGCGCTTCCCCCTATAAGAGTTCAACCTACCATTATAGGAAAACGTGTTTTCGTGAAGAAATCATGACAAACTAACCACAAAAATGAAGATTTCATTATAACTTGACATTCTGAGTTTTTTCATGAAACCTGAGCTTCCCCTACAGAGTTCAACCTACCATTATACGCGGAAAACGTTGTTTTCGTGAAGAAATCATGACAAA